>NC_136598.1:19967332-19987332 GCF_910589615.1 Taurulus bubalis | reverse complement strand
CAAGTTAGCATCGTAGTACTGGTTCCCTCGATATCAAACCAAAAACCCATTCAAAAAACGCATTGACATTGGGAATAGAGAACCAAAATGCTGACTAATTCCTGGGTTTGACTCATTCCTACAGCGTTCTATATCACTTTCAGGGTCAAATTAATACATATTTAAAACTCAGACTATGTTAATGCAGTGTGTATGCACCTTCCGCCTAGCAAAATTCCGCCTTTCGCCTTCCGCCTTCCGCCTTCCGCCTTCCGCCTAGCAAAATTCCGCCTTCCGCCTAGCAAAATTCCTCGTTTGTGTAAACATTCCTGGCAATAAACGGTTTCTGATTCTGATTCTGGGGTTTACACACATCTGAAGCTCTTTACTATAATGTTGCTGTAAGAGTTTCACCGAATTCACTGTATCAGAAAGTTAATGTCTGCAATCTGATCTGACATCACATGCAGGAATGCATTGGCTAAACCTCATGTGCACACATACATTGAGATGGTATTTTAGGATTCCACTCAGTCTACTTAGGCTAGCATGCTTGTTAAGCTTCTAGCTATTTCAGGTTATATACTGTTGTATAGGTAGCCTGACTAGTTAGATCACAAGGAGAATGATGTCTGTGTGTGTTGTATTTCAGAACCAGCGGATAATGATAGTGTGTGTCAGTGTGTGTAAAGAAACCGAGACAGTAGTGTGCAGACTGATGAATGAAGGTGCAATAGATGTGAGAAATTATGTTTTGCCACTTTATACTGCAGCCGTGAAGGGATCCTCATAATGGGTTAGTACCACCACAGTGTTCCTTCCAGCACGTTAGCCCATTAACATCCTATTCAACCATTTTAGTCACCATCATCATCTCATTACCTTTGTTTGGCATTCACTCTTTGTGCCTTTAGACAAATGACATTGTCTCTCAATAGTAGATTTTCCTGCTCACTAAAATGTATTTCTTGCAAAAATAACTATTTATCTCTGGTGTTTTCAGTATTGTTTGCATGTGTGCAGTTGGAAAACATACACAATGAGAAGATGCAAAAAACATTTCAACTATTTTAGTCACTGATCACCTGAAATACCTCTGGGTGTGTTCACATATCAAAACTGCTCTTCAAAAACTAGTTTTTTATGTGTCTTTCTCTGATCATTCGAGGACAATTGAGCAGCAAAATGTAAGCATAAATTGGCAGAGAAATAGATAATGTACATCAGGTCTATTTGGGTACATGCAGGTTACACAGGTAGCTCATTAGTGATGCTACCCATCTCTCTGTAAAAGTCTGTTTGCTTTTGAAACTCATTAATTCAGATTGTTTGACAGTTTGTTGACTGTCTAGATGGAAATATGGTTCACACGGCATGATATTCAAAGCAGGTGTTTGGATTTCAGTGAATCAATGACCCAGAAATACATGATTTAGATTTTAGGCAACAGTGTTTTAATGTTATGTTTAGCCCTACTACTTTCGGCATAATGCCACTTCGACTTGTGCATATCTCTTTTAATATCTCTTTCAATTCTCCATGTGTTGTGCTCTGTCTTTGACTGGATTAAAATAGTGGAAAAATAAATAATGATATATAACTACCCTTCATTTAGCATTATTGACAGGATTTTCCCAGTATTCATGTGGCTTTTTCATAATTACTCATAAAAACACGGCCTTGGCACAGCTCTAATGTGGTACAAGGTGTACACAGAACCAGTTTCAATCTGAAAGAATGGAACAAGCTGTGTCGCTGACTCACAAAATAAAGCACCTGCAATGGGTGTGGGAAGTTATACATATCTGGAACTTTAGTCATGTAAAGTCAATAGTCTCAGAAGGTAACTCACACTGTACTATGTTCTATCAGTGAAGCCGACCAGTATTCAGATAACTAACTTGTAAACATACTGCGTCACAAGTCCTGCATTCAAAATGTTAATTGAGAAATAAAGTTAAGAACAATAAGCGGCTAAATGTACCTAAAGTACTAAGTATGCAAAGTGGTAGAACGTGTGAGAAAATATGTTACATTCCACTTGTAAAACCTACACAACACATAGCTGTGTAAAACCCATTGAAATTCACATGAAAGAGACTAAATGACTGGCCATAATGACAATAATTATACAACAAGACTTTCATCGTTGTTTATGGCACCCACGGGTTCCACTACCAATCCAACACCAATTACCTCAATAAAATGTATTTTTATGTTTCCACGCTGTGGAACCATTCCGTGTGTAAAACAGGCGTATCAAGGCTAAAGGTCTGTCACCAGCGTTAACTGATCTGCCTCGAGTAATTGTGTTATGTGAACAGATAAGATTCAGACGGTGAGGGCTGAAACACGGCACCTTTACCCTGCCACTTAAAAAGACCCACCCAAATAACCTTTCATGTGCTTTTGGTTTGTCGAATAGGTTTACTGTTTGTAGTATTAAGTTCTTGCCAGCAGCTAGGCGTTTACCTGAGTTTTTGCCAAATAAATACTGTAATAATTCTCCCAGTACAGATGCTGACACACTTCCCGGAACATTATGTTCAATTTCCAGGGTTATGTTGATAGTTTTTCGCTAATGTTTCTATTAGACTTCATAACAGCATGTCCCAGATGTATGGAAGGCCTATCACAGTACTTGTTGTTTCATGTGTTGCGATCACTTACTGACATTTGTAAGACAACAAGCGAAGCTGAAGTTGGCAGGCAGGTATCTCTTTTATAGGGCGTCCTCTGAGACAAGTCAAAACTTGAACAATAGGACATCGTTATGCATGTCAGCCAGGGAGGAATGCCGAAGATCCGTCGGTATGCAACCAGGCAATTACTCTCATATACGTCAGCTCTCCCATGTCTTCTGCAGCAAGGCTGCAATTTCCCAATTACTAACCCTCGCTGGAGCTGCTTTGACGGCATAGCGTTTGCGTGGTAGATGGTTACACACGTTGCTGTTAACCTCCAACCTCCTGAACCGCAGCCTGTGGTCTCTAGTATGGAAAAATAAATCATTAAAAAACTGTGCAGAGATCTGTTGGTGGTTTGTGGGTGTGAAAACGGTTTGCATGTAAATAGCTGTGGCCCAATCAGGTATGCTCGCTTCACCTTTGTCATTAAAGTTTAGGGGGTTGATGGGCAGAGATGGTAAAAGGCGTGGGTGCTTAAACGGCATTGAGGGGGCGATTAATAGGTAATTATTCTCATGAATAACATATTAGATGTGGTGTTTCCTCCATAGTGTCTCCCACAGGGATCCTGAGGGGGAAATGAGGGTGACTTTAATTTCCTGTTATTTCACTTGTGTTTCATCCTACGGTTGTCTCCCATCCTTACAGAGACAAAAACTGTACACTAAACCTTAATGGGTTAAATACGTGATTGAGTTTTTGGACGTAGGTGTTTTTATAATCTGTCTCTAATTTCAGTTGAAAGGGAATAATAGAGCACAGCGTGTGACTGCCACAGCAAATCCACTCATCTGATGTCACATATACTATTATTTGACCAGCAAAGTTATGACTCTGACCACACCAAGCATGTTACTTCATATACAAGAATCCCTGAATTGTTTCTGTTATGATCTGACGTGTATGACTACGTGTTTGGTTTGCATTCTGTGTTTAGAGACTAGCCCTTTTGAGAAATCCTCTCCTTAGAAACTGTTTGGTTGAGCAGACTTGTCTGCACACAACGAAACTTGAGCCGGAAGACAGTGCAGCGCAGCAGGTTCCTAAAAAACTACTTCTGGTAAAACAGGGAGGAGAGGGAAGCTGACTCAATGCACTGTCAGTAAACATTTCACTCCCTCATGGCAATGTGAGAGCGAACAAGTGCACAAGACAGTCAGGCTAGTACATACTCTAAGAAACCAATAAATGCTAGCATAATAAAATGACTCATTCGCTTCTGCTTTTGGTGTAATTACAATTATGTCTCAACAGGTTTCACGCTTAGTCTCATGTGGCATGATCTGCTGTGATCCATCCAAATGTTTCCAATGTAGTTTCACCTCTTTACAAGACCTGTCATGAGAGGAGTAGTAATCATATTCACACTTAACTTGACTTAACTAAATATTTGAGTTAACACATTTCTTGTATGCACAAATTATGAAATGTTTGAGGCGGATTATTACACTGTATTTCTAGGAATATTATCACTGTACCGACACTCAAACTTCACATGAGTATTTAGATCACATGTAGGATACTTCCTTTTTCTATTTCCCTACATTTCAGATTCCTATTCTTTTTACATCACTACGTGTAGTTTTTTTACAAAATATGATGAAAAAGATGTTTGGTTAATAGCGATTCCTGGACTCCAATAGACTTGTTTGAGGTGGTCTTTGGATAAAGATACACGTAAACACAAAAATCACAAGAAAATCCCCAAGGCCCTCTCTTTGTAAACAATTGAAATTCCTTTATTGTAATGTCATGTTAGACCTAAAAGCGAACTCTGAGTTCGCTTTTAGGTTTAACATGACATTACAATAGTTTGAAAAGAGTGCAAGTGGAGAGCAAAGAGTGGAGTTTTCTTATCATACATTGTTATTGTTGAAACCACTCAAATTAGCCCCAACTTGGCAAACTGCAACATTAAAATGCTGATCATCACTTCCTTGTATGTTACCCTTTTATAAGCGGTATCTAATGGCTTTATTAATGTTTATGTAATCATTTATTGTTTTACTACTGTCTTGAATGTCTTTTTAAAATCTTTTTTATATTTATCTTCTTTACTGTATATTGTGTATAAGTTCAAAGAGGAAAGTGAAACCGGAGTCAAATTCCATGTATATGCAAACTTACATGGCCATTAAAGCTCATTCTGATTCTGATTATAAATTAATCAAAGCCCAAAATAGACTATTTGGGTTTTTCCAGGTTGTAAAACAATCCATTTGGTAGGAGAGTAGTCCTTTGTAAGGATCCTCACAGTACCTTTAATTTGAGTAAGACTGAATTACCAACCAGACAAAGCTGGGTAACTGCCCTGGGGCCCCAGGCCCCCGAGGGGCGCCCGAAACCAAAAAATAGGCCTACAACTAAGAAGGGTCTTGCATTATTAAGCTACCTAATCATGTGAACCCTGTCTTGAGGGGTCCTGTGTCATAAGACCTTATTTCCTTTAGCTCAAACTAACTCACAAATGGAAAACCTGTGGGCGGGTTGTACTGGCCCAGTAGAGTAGCTACTGGCTGTTTAAGGGGTTCTTTGTGTGAACTGTTTTTCATGTGACAGTGTGCATACACCACACACTAAAGGGTCAAAAGGTTCACGATACATACAACAAAATCTGGCAATATATAAAGTATAATAATATGCTAACCTACACTTGAAGTGTGTTTTCATCATGCAGAGAAGTGTCGGACAATACTCTTTGCGTTCTCAGGACTTTGTTATGCTCACGGTCCCAAATGCCAGAACGGAAATAGAAAAAAGGGCTTTGTGTACTCTGCCCCCTCATCTTGGAATATGTTGCAGAACGTTTTAAAACTCAAAGAACTGATACCAACTACTGCTTTTAAATCTAAAAGAAAAGAAATAGAACACATTTAAATATTTCTTAAATCAACTCTGTTACATCATTGTCTCTTAGCTTTTAGTTTCTTTGAACTTGTCTTGTTCTGTGCTTTCTGTTTGTAACTATGTGTGTGTGTTTGTATGCTGTTGCCTGTCTTGGCCAGGTCGATTTTTAATGGGACTCTCCTGGTTAAATAAAGGTTTAAATACCAAAAAAATGCATGTGTTTTACTTGAAGTAGAAAATGTACATGTTGATTTAATAGGCTGCTCGTTTTACTTTAGGACATTATTTAAATTATTCTTGCTGACCTGCCTTAATGGTTGTATAATAATGACATGTCTCGTGTTTAATCCCTACTTTCGGAGCCCGACAAAGCCCCCCCATCCGACCCCCCCCCGGAGGGTCCTCACAACCCCCATGCAGCTTCCTCCGATCACCACCAGACTCTCTCTCTCTCCCTCCCCCCGCTCTCTGTGCAGCGAAGCCCCGCCTGTGACCAGGTTACGGGGCGGGGCCTCGCGGTGCGGAGCCGGGAGGCAGGCAGAGCTCGCCACAGCTGTGCTTCGCCCTTTGTCGGTCTCTGCTCCTCGCCTGCGCCTTTCTATCCGGTACGAAGGATACAAAGAGAAGGGACAGACAGCATGAAATAGAGACAGAGCATGAGAGCGGCGGGGGCAGCAGAGGGACACGAGAAACCAAACCGGACTACAGTCTAGTCCAGACACGGATACTAATACTTTCAGACTGGATACGGAGCTTCGCCGATGTACGCACTGGATTTAACCCACCAAAGAGTGTCGAGACCGAGGGGAGAGGGGCGGACTTTATCGCGCAGGTAGGGTTTGGGTTATTTGTGTCGTCTCGTTGTGTCCGAGAGAGAAAATGTAGCGAGGTTGTTCCGTCTTTTCCGATACCCAGGGCTCCGGGGAAAGCTGCGCTATTGCAAATCACCCTGCCAGCCCACTGCAGTGCCTTCACTGTTTGTTTATTTATTTATTTATTAAAAAAAAAAGCGTTTCAACTCCGCAGCCTGCTGGAGAAAGGCGCTGTTGTCGCGAGGCGGTGAAATAGTCAAGCTCCCGGGGTGCCCCGCGTATCTTTTGTCGCTGCTCCGCCGCAGTGCCTTGTGTTTTTTTTTTGTCTGTGTGTGTGTGTGTGTGTGTGTGTGTGTGTGTGTGTGTGTGTGTGCGGGGTTGAGTGTGTCGACAGCAGCCTACGTGCAAACTTGCTCGCGCAACCATGTGAAAGCGGCACGTAGACGGCAGCGGCCGCGTATCGGACTCCCGTGATCAAAATATATAGTCCCGGGGGAGAGAGAGAGGTTTTGTTACACTGATGATTTTATCGCTCCTGCTCGGCGACGCGGCTGTAATTGCATGCGTGACGTTAGTGAGAGCCCAAAGACACACACACACACACACACACAGAGTAAAAAGCGAAATAGTCTACACGGTCCGATTTTATATATATATATATATATATATATATATATATATATATATATATTGTTACATAAAATTAATCTGAAACTGGGGACTGTTGTCGAATTCTAGGCTACTATTAGTATTATATATTCAATAACTAGACGCAAGCAGCTGCGTGAACCCGTCTTCATTATAGGGCTAACAAGCTGTAACAATCATTTGAGGGTTTCTAATAGTCTGTTTCGGCTCCTCGTTATTGTGGCTCTCGCTGTGTTGATCGTGTTCGGGCCTATTTGTGTTTAATTACTCCTGCAGTGTCATTATGAGATCAGACCAGTCTGTCGCTTTTTGTCGGAGATGTTAAACAGGTTTCGTTTCAGCAGATGAAAGGAAAGGTGACTTTCCACCGTTTTTTTTTTCTTCTTTTCTTTTTTAACGGCGTAATAACTCGCCAAGCAACCTATTAATCATATCGCGTTATGGATGACGGGATGACTTCACCTTGGAAACTAAGATTATAGGTTTATAGGTGTTATCTTTTGATGACTACATCTTTCTCTTCCCCTTTTCTTTCTCCCAGGACTGTCGGGCTTTAGGAGGGCGTCATGGATAAAACTTTGCACATTCTCCAGAAATCCACAGCCGGCGTGCCGACTGGGATCTCCCTGGATATGAGTTTGAATATGGACGAAGGGGACGATTTCACGGAACAGCGGATAGTGGGTCTCCCGGACAAAATACCTCTGGTGAAACCATATTTCAAGAAGAAGCAGAGGAAACTGGACGCCAAATGCCTCCACCGCGCCCTGGAGGACCCCATACTGACCACGCTACTGAGCACGGATGCGCTCGTGTCCGGGGACGGGGTGTTCGTTCCCCGGAACCAGCCGGGCAGGACTGCGGGCAACCTGTGCGCAGCGGTCGTGGTGAAACAGACCTGTATGGGCCAAGTGTGTCTCAAAGGCCCGGGTGCTGCCGACAACACCGCCGCCGGGGCCGTTGTGCCGGGGCTGATGGCCCGGGACGGTGACGTGGAAATAGCCGATACTACTGCGGAGCTGGAGGAGACGGAGCGGCGAGCGGAGCGACCCAAGATCACGGACCCTACTGCCCCAGATAGCCGCTGCTTTCAGGCGAAACCTGGCCTCCGGGCTGCCGGCAGCACAGTGACAATAACGACCCCCAGCCGAGATATACCTCCCACAGTTGCTCCCCAGGCTCCTCACCAGGAGGGGGGCATCAAAAGCAATGACCTCTTAACCTCTGGGTCTAAAAACCCTCCAGTCAAAGACTGCACCGGCGTCCAGGACCCCCTTCCCCTCCTCCTGCAGCCCGACAAAGGAGTGCTATTTCAGGACAAAAGTGAAGAGGCCTCCTTGGACTTGGTCTTTGAGCTGCTCACACAGCTCCAGTATCACACACACCAGTCAGACTCAGTGGACATTTGTGTGGATTTCCTCCAGGGACAGTGTGTATATGGTAACGACTGTGCCCACCACCACACTGTCCTGCCCTACCACTGGCAGATCCGCAGGAGCAGTAATCAGACGTGGCAGAGCATAGCAGACGACTCCCAGGAACAGCTGGAGAGACTGTACTGCAACCCGGACAATGAACAAGTCAGGCTCAAGTTTCAGTAAGTATCCCCCTATAGGGTTTAGTGCAACATTTTGTGTCTGTGTTATCCTTTTATCGTGTAATACTGTATGTCCTCTAGTTAGATACAGGAACTTACTGTGCAGGTGAGCCGCAACAGAGCAGTTCTGGTTTGGATCTGTATCTGTGGGCAGGGGGGTCACTTCACTTTCAATTCAATCGATTCAAAAGAGGAAGTGAAAACATAGTTCAAGCACTAATGGAAAGGCGGCAGTTTCCAATAATGTCAGTTTATTTACACAAGACTTGCATGTCGTTTATAATACTTTCGGAATAAATATGTCAGATATCCCTTGAATAGCAGTACAAAGAAAATCCGTAATACTGGATCGATAGAGTTGGAAAGCACACACAACCACGGCAGTATATTGTAGTGTCGTAAGTACGGCTGAAAAGGGGTACATTGATTGGTTACATTGTCACCATGTCACAAGTACCCATGAATTAACAAATATTTGACACAAGTGACATGGCAACAATGGTGCAGTAAACTGATAGGCTGCTTGTGAATGATAAGCACCTCTAGTCCGCCGCGTTGGAAACAGTAGACCTCGGCCCGAGCTTCCTCTTTGGTTTCACCACCAGTGACAAACTGAAAGCGTTGCACACACAGCTGTTCTGTGCATGTGTGGCTCGTGGACTGCAGCCAAGTGAATGTGCCTGTTATTTTCACAGTTCTTAATACCGTCAATGTGGTTTATTAATGCATGTGTGAAAGCGTGTATCGGTCCTTGTTTTAATCTCCTGTGTGCGTGCGGTTTGGCCTTCACGTGTCTTCTAGTTAATGTGTACCTGACATGCATCTTTATTTGAACTATCATATCAGCTATTATGCCCTTGTGTAGTCACGGCACTCCATATCCCAGCCCTGATATTGGTTATCTATTTCCTGGATTTCCCCCCCCCCCCCTGCTCCCAAACTCACCCTGTGATTGGCTGCCGCTCCATCCAAAACTATGGCAGAAAGCTGTGAACTTCCGTGACCCTCAGTTGCCTTGTGCGGTCACTGACACAGACGCACTTGGCAGCTTCTCATCTTCCCTCGGTCATAGACATGCACACCGCTGTGTACACACACACACACACGCATTCACACACACACACCTCACTCACACATGCTTGGCACGCAGACGCTCACACGAATAGGCGGCACAGGGAAGCTCAGTGGCTTGTAGTGCTCACACGCACGCCTTTTAGCAGACAGATAAACCTTCTTTTTTTTCACTCTCTCACACACCCACATAGACACACACACACACATGCAAGCACTTGGCAAGCCCCAGTGGGGGGACATAAAGGAGCATGCACCGCTTCCTGTGAAACGGTACTGTATGCAGGCACATTCACACTGGCACTCACGCACAGTGTGCACTCATGGGCGCTCTTCACCGTGTTCTAAACACAGTTTGCTCATTGTTTATTCTGTTTATATTCCAGTTTACAAAATCTATTTTACTCCATGAAAATCTGGCGTCTGCCATGTTTTTTTGCTCGACTAATGATTCTTTTCTGTCATGATTAATCTGCCAAATATGTATCTATAGCGTTTTCAAGATATTCATTTTAATATCAGATAATATTAAAACAAGGAACAAATTCTCAACAGTCGAGAAGCGGCATAGAATGTTTCGTATTTTGGGGTTGAGAAATGACTTTGGCTTAATCCATTATCAAAGTGAGCCGACTCACTATTCCAGCCTGTTTTTTCGTAACATTTACAGTCGCAGAAAGCAATTTAACTGTTATCCCCTAATCAGCAAACACTCAGATAGTCATTGTTTAATTAAGGTGTCGTTGACACGTCTTTTAAGTTGCAAATTACCACATTTCAACTATTTTATGTTCACTGATCTCGTAATGTAATCGGGACATTTGAACAGTCTTTGTCCTATTATTGTCTGAATCGGTTTAAAAGTGCCGTCCGTGTAAAATACTTAATGACACAGCGTTTATGCCATTATACCCTCAACCACGTCCACATTATCAGGTCTTTCATGATTACCGGAGCCCTTTGAGCAGCCATGTGTGTTTGTCTTTGTTTATGTCTGTGTTGACACTACACACACACACACACTCACACACACACACACACACACACACACAGGTTTGCGTTTGTGTTCAAAGATTTGTATGTGTCTGTGTGTTTGACTTGTTGACTCATGTTTTCAACTGAAACTCTATGCAAAGTGCATATTGCTCCACAAACAGGACATGCACCTGGTGGTGTCAACCCAAATTCTTCTGAGGCCCGTTTAGTGTGTCACGCTCTCGCAGTCAGACAGGACCGTCTGGCTCACTTGACTGAAACTCGTTTGACAGATGTCTGTTGTCATTATAATGATAATTATTTTTACTTTACATATTGAGCAACAGTAATTTCTCCTGTGCACTGAACATTTTGCCCAACAATTTGTGTTTTTTTTTGGTCTGATTAGCACACAGCCTATTACATTTTCTATTCGACACATTTTATAAATTTACTCTGATGTATTCCCTGGTAATTAGTCTTTCAAGTCTTTTGACACCTTTGGTCACAAGCTAGATAATCACTGAATCACTCTGGTTTTCACCTAATTACACAGTTCCTGACACCGTGAACACATTTTTATTTATTTAATTTCGCCTGTGAAATACATTCTCATTATGGCTATTCTTGATCATAACCCTCCCTGTTACTGCTGCTAGAGAACATTTCTACATTATTTTTTTTTCAACCACCCACGACACAAAACTCTCAAGAATGTGCTTTTGAAGTATTTCTAACGCGGACCCTAAAAACAGGTTTGACTGTATGACAATAGTAGAGTGAAGACATAACGCACAAATGACACTCGCACGTATGTGGGATTTTTGAGTGGCTACGCATTCATCCACAGTCAGCGCAAACACTGGCTAATTCCTGGTTTTAAAAAGTGTTTGTCGTTTAGTTTTTTTTCAGTGTCGTCTTCTCCAAAATCCAATGTTTATTTACACCACAGGTCAGGACCTAAAATAGGCGGTCGGGCTGCCTCGTGTGTAAGTGAATGTTGTGTAATTGTAGGGATGTCTTGACACTGGGTGAACTCGCTATTGGTTTGGGGCTCGTGAGATCTGATCAGGTGATGAGCGCCAAACCGGAAAGTTGATAAACTGCTCACACCGTTGCGGCTATTCAGCGCTCGGTTCAGTCATTTACTCGCTTTGTGTTGTACTGGGTGTGTGTGAAAGCTCTTTTGATACTGTTCTTTAGAGACACAGTCCAGCCTGTCTTTTCATGCACGCAAATACACACATACACACCGGGCGAAGGCATCACCGTGGTTACCACAGCCAAATGATAACATTGTTAGCGATCTAACGCTGATGACTTAACAAGCTTTACTGTCGGTATGGCAACACAGGTGTGTGTGTGTGTGTGTGTGTGTGTGTGTGTGTGTGTGTGTGTGTGTGTGTGTGTGTGTGCGCACAGAAAACGTACAGGCATTTTTGTGTGTCTGCGTCTGATTATGTCCCATGCGGCCTATTGTAGCGTATGCAAGTGTGTGTTCGGCGCTGAGCTGTTTCCATGTGTGTATGATCCATAGCGCAGGTTAATCCCATCCATATGATAAGCAGGAATTGAAGTCTGGCTAATCCGCCTTTAGTCATGAACTCAGCAGTAAGGAGGAATGTTGCAGTCATCGCTTCTAAAAGTTATACTGTGATAATCTTCTGCACCCGCTTGTTAGCCCATTTGTGCTGTGTAGTGTGCGTGATTTACGGGGGAAAACACAATTCTGAACCAGATCGCCTATAATTACACCAATTTCCTGTAATATCTATAGGCGTCTTGTTCTGATTTATTTACATTTCCATGACGAAGCACATATTATTCGTGTGTGTGTGTGAGAGCGATTGAGAGCGACTCTTTTGTATGCCTTGCCTGTCATTAACTGCCATAAAGAGATACGGAGCACTGAGGGCAGAGCGACCTGACACCTGTGTGTGTGTGTGTGTGTGTGTGTGTGTGTGTGTGTGTGTGTGTGTGTGTGTGTGTGTGTGTGTGTGTGTGTGTGTGTGTGTGTGTGTGTGTGTGTGTGTGTGTGTGTGTGTGTGTGTGTGTGTGTGTTTTGCAGGGGACTCCATGTTACCTCATTGTGTCACGAATTAAAGAAAATCAAGGACGGTTGTGTTTATGAGAGCTTATTTGCGTGTCGCGATTGTTTGTGTGGGAAAAGAGGCGGTGTCAAGATAATCAGAGTGTGTGTGTGTGTGTGTGTGTGTGGCGCTATGACGTGTCAGACAGGCCATGCCATGAATCAGTCGGGCGAGGTCTGGGTCACTCTGCCTCTTATTACTCATAGTCTGCCTTCATCCCTCCATCTTTTTTATTTATTTCCTCCCCACCGTTTCCTCCTTTTTCCTGACTGAATCTTTCATCCTGTACATTTCTTTGTTCCGCCCCTATTTCACTCCCTTTCTCGATGCCTTTGTCCCCCTTTTTCATCCCTCAATTGGGCCCTCGAGGTCCCGGAAGAGGTGTAAGAGATATGGAAATGTGTGCTTTGCCTCTGCACTCAAGCGCTATCCTCTTTTCTGCCTTTCAAGTGTTATTTCTAATGTCAAATTCGGTTATCATCCCATCGCTTTGCTGGTGCTTTCACGTTTTGTGCCCTCAGAAGAGTTTTACAATTTCAAAGGGAGGGTTAAAGGACTTAGCGAGAGGACAACCTGAACTGTTAGCTTAACGATGTGCTGCAGAGGAGGACAGGTACACTCTTAACAAGAACAATCCAGGACGTGCAGGAGACGCTGGTGTACATTTGATCCAGTTCTCTTTGTGACTCCATGTTGTTCCAGCCTTAAGAGCCACTTTTCTTTTGAAAAAAACTCAAATGAAGCACATTTAAATAGATAACTGGGAAGTAAATAGCGCAGACATGAGGAAATAACACTTACCCATGACATCAAGGTTGTGTGTGTGTGTGTGGAAGCCTTCGTCAGCAGATTTGGTTGACTGACTGTCTTATCAAGGCATGACTGGATGAAGTTTGCGCGTGTGTGCATGAATCTGTCGAAAGTGTGTGTGTGTGTGTGTGTGCGCGCGCAAATGAGTGAGCTCTCATGTTGTATTTTCCTTTTTTTTCCTAGCCTGTGACGTTCACAATAGCATGACTGATGCTGGTATGCGGGTCCTTCTGTGTGCAGCCGTGAGAAAGTTCGAAGGGGTGTGTGTGTGTTCGTGTGTGTGTGTGCTTGTGCGTGTGTGTGCTAAAGGCAGTGTGGGGGATTAACAGACATTTTGACAGCGCTGTGAGTTTTCTTAACCTTTATTTATCCAGGGAAAGGTTCTGCTGAAAACACTTTCTCTTTTCTCCAGCAACACCCTGCTCCCATAGTCAGCACTGATCCACACGCTGGGAGCTGCAAAAACAGAGCCGGTTTGGTGCATTTTCTTTGCACGTCCTTGCTCAAGGGCCTTCTTCTTCTTTCACCTTTAGCATACAAACACCCCTCCCTAGTCAGCAGTTGGGTTTTCAGTTTGAACGTCTCAGTCTTTTTTCCTGTAAAACTAAAACGCGCTGCTCTTTCAATTTGCATTTTCTGTTGACTTTCGCGTGTGTGTCTTTAGCACAAGCTGGAACAGCCCGACATTCGGTCTTGAAAGTGTCGACCTTGCCAGAGTGGGCGTGCCTTGCGTCTCTTTCCAACTTTTGATTGGCCTCCACTTTGAAAGCACCGAATCTCAGTGCACTTAATTTAACCGGAGGAATTTTATTTTTAGAACGGCACAAACTAGTCTGGGAGCGAGGGAGGGAAAAGGACTCAGTAAAAGGCTTTGAAAATCATTGACTGACCTTTCTGTGTGTGTGTGTGTGTGTGTGTGTGTGTGTGTGTGTGTGTGTGTGTGTGTGTGTGTGTGTGTGTGTGTGTGTGTGTGTGTGTGTGTGTGTGTGTGTAAGAGAGATCAAGGCAATCAGTGGGGTGGGGAGGCTTCTTGTAAATGCAACAATTAAGTTCACATAACCTCCTCATAATAAAACCCGAACGTGTGTGTGTGCAATGTGCATCATAAGTCCTTCTGAAGTTCACACACACACACACACACACACACACACACACACACACACATACAGAAGCTGTTGTCGTCAAAACATATCGCTGCAGGCAGAAACTGTTCTGTACTGAGAAACAGAGCCAGAGAGAGAAAAAGAAGGCCATGCAGGTGCATCTTTCTTTTTCAGATGTGAAGTACAGAGAACTGAGAACGGACGAGTGAAACAGGGAACAGAGTAGAGAGATGACGGAACACATTGAGAAGCAAAATAAGAGAACAAAGTGAGCAGGGGAGAACAGGCTGAGGTGAAGTAAAGGATGTACTGTTTTCACAGTTAATTTGTTTCTGTTACATTCTCAGTTGATTGCCTTGCCTTCAGTATCCTTGTCTTTTCTTGTGTGTGCCCGTTTTCTCTTTTCTTTTCTGTTCTTTTTCTTGCCTTTTTCCATGATCAGATTAAATGTTTTGCTTGACTTGAAACCGAAACCTTCTTTTTTTTTTTTTGTTTGTTTCTTGAACGCTTGAGTGCAGTTCGGAGAGAAATAACTCTGGACATCTGCATTGTGCATCTGCCCTGTGTTTCTGGTAAACTGGTGACCTGATAATCGGTGACTCACGCTTTGGTTACTGTTTTGTATCTGCACGTGCTCAGGGGCTGAATTCCCATTTCACTTCCTCTTGTCCGGATGCAGTCACAGCGTGACTTAGCAGAAACACGGACTGTAAATATTGTGTATGTATTCAGTATTTGTGTCAGTTCATTTCTTTTAGAAAGTGACTCGGCATCTCTCATTATCACCTTCCTGATCGAAACTTGCCTGTGTCTGTAACTCCAGTGACCCGTAATTGCACTTCCAGTAGATGAAACTATATGCTTACATACGGTGTACCTAGCATAAAATGAGGTTTCACTTCTCCGGTCTGTTGAACAATAACTCAGCAGGTCCACACAGACGGCTTCTCTGTGTTTTAGATGGGGAAACATCTAATATGTAATTCATGTGCTTTATTTAGAACAAACCGTAGGCACCCACATTACCAGAACACAACCCCTGCTTTACACACACAGACACACATTTCCAGACACTCTACACTCGGCGATGTCTAACCTTTGACATGACGTCCAATTAGTTTCCCGGCAAAAAATCAATGAGCCCATTAACACTGTCAGGCTATGTGCATCCTTTGTGTGTTGCAAAGCTGACACTCGTGTGTGTGTATGTGGTTGATATGCATATGTGTGAGACTGTGTGTGTGTGTGTGTGTGTGTCTGCCTCTCTGGCGGGCTTCCTTCCATGGCATGGCGTGCCAGTCTATGATGCCCACATTTATGTGAGTGGTATGTCTGACCCAGAAAGGATTTGCCAGAGGCCTTATGGAGGACTAATGCAGAGAGACTGATGCACACACCCACACACACAGACACACCCACACACACAGACACACACACACACACAGACACACACACACACACACGCACAGGGATTTGTCCCACGCTTGTCGAGACAGAGAGGGGTTAAGGGAGGTTGTATGCACATGATAAGATTAGGCTCTGTGTTTCTAACATTTATTTACTTAGCAGATGCTAAGTACATTAGCATGTTACAGAAATCATTGCTCTAGCTGAACCGGACTGACACCTTCTCAAGAGGACAAATGTCAGCTTTGCTAAAATGAGAGTCAAAGCTTTGCAGAAATAGCTCAACATTTTTGAGGAAATGAGCTTATTCACTTTGTTGCCGAGCGTGAGATGAAAAGAACGATTCCACTCTCGGGGCTGTACGCTAAATATGCTTAGCTTAGCATAAAGGCTGGAAACGGGGGAGAACAGCTAATCTGGCTCTGTCCAAAGGTAACAAATACCCTATTTTTAGAAACCCCAAAAGCTCACTTATTAACACAATATCTAGCTAACTAAGTTAGTAAGCTACGCTTCATATTTACTAGACAGACATCAGAGAAGTGTCTTTGTTACTATTCCTTTAACCATCATGCTACAAGGTAAAACAGCAGAAATAACACATTCCTTAGCAGTCTTGCTCACTTCATTCTCGTTTAAATCTTGACAGACTAAAGAAAAATTCAAGTTTAAATATTAAAGTTAAATGTGCGAATCATTACATAAGTGAAATGTATGTTTTCAGTTTGTGTAAATATAATGTTTTGGTCATGTTTAGTCTTTCTATTCTCTGCAAGTGTACATGTGACCTGCAAGTTCAAATCTGATGCTGTCACCCTGCATGACTCATACTGAGTGAGCAATTAGAGGTTTGGTCGTCTTGCTCTGGAGCACATCGGTTAACTTAAGGTTTCATAGAATTCTAAACTGTGACCATTTAGGTCACTGTGCCACAGCCACATGTAAGCCGACTGTGTCAATATATATATTTTTTGTCCCCCCCCCCCGCTGACTATTTTTTTCTTCTTCTTCCTAACAATGGTTTTCAACTTTTCTTTTCCAGGGGTCGTGTGTTCTCCCTAGACTTTGGCGCGATGCGAGTGTGTGACCTGGAGTTTGACCGCGTCCGACGACTGACCACTCCAGCCAGCCCTCTACCCACGCCCCCAACGAACCCAAACCCCACCCCCAGCTGTCACACAGTGTGGAAGTACTACTGCAGAGACAACTTTGGCTGGAGGGAATACTCCGAGGTGAGCCACTCGGTGCAATTATGCATGTGTGTTTGTCTGCGCGCACGCTCTATTAACACGAGGCCTGACTCATTAACTCCCACACCGATCGATCGTCTAGCCACTGGGATGGGATCAATTTAGACACATACGCACATACACATACAAAGCGCTTCCCCCAGCAGTTTATTTCACCAAATCAGTAAAGATTGACTGTTTTTATATCAGTGTTTGTTTGTGTTTCACGATGATGTCGTTATTAGCGCGGCTTTCTGTTATCTGAACATTGTACCACACTTCACTGACATGTCCCACTCCAAACTCCCCCTTCCTCCTTCCACAGTGGAATGAAAATGCAGAACAGTCAACTGCATAAAGCGATAAACAATTGAGTCTAATTTCTTCTTTGTCTTCCTCTCCCTTCTCCACTTTACTCCTTTCTCTTCGCCGACACAGCCGGTGGTGAAGCTCATCGAGGAGGCAAGTTCGAGGGGTCTTAAGGAGGTGCGATTCATTACGCTCCAGAACCAGTATATCCTCAACATCAGGGAGGGCTTCCAGCAGAATGCCGTCTTCGGGTTCCGGCGTCAGATCAAGAAGCGGCCCACGTTCATGTCCTCCGTGATGCTCACGCCCCACCTACAGTAAGTGGAGACACTTAACAGCTGATGTCACTATCTTCTCGCTCTTAAAATAAGGAGGTCAGGACATGTAGCGGTCCTGCCCGTTACCAATCCAGAGTTGTTTGTTTAGCCATTTTAGCGGTGCGGCTTTTGGGACCATGGTGTCGGTTTGACAGAGGCATTTATGTCCCCCTCAGTGTGAATTGTTAAAAAAACTCTGCTTCTCCTTTGGCTTCTTTAAATGTGTTCAATACTAATCAAAATACCTGCCAGACTGATTCCCATCAGCCTCAGCTTTACTGAACTGTAGAGCAGTATATTGGGCTAATTAGCATAGTTAGCATGCTAACAGGCTAAACTAAGATGCTGAACCAGCTGAACATTATACCTGCTCAACATCACAATGCTACCATTGTTATTGTGAGCTGGCATTAGGCTGTAGACTCTTGGTCTTGTTTCCAACAATCATCTCATCAAATACAGGGCGAGCTGACCAACAAGCTAATTTATGACCAGCAAGCTAATTTATTTTAATAACATGTTTGATGTCGTTTATGTGGAAGCTATTTAGATGTAAAAGATCATTGTCTTTTAACCTCGGTGAAGGACAGCAATAATATCTTGATAAACATCAGGGTTTAGGAGCTTGTTAAAAGCAAGTATCAGGAACAGTCAGTCCTCAGTTGGTCATTTAGTTCTCACATCTCAACCTTCTTAGGGAACATTTCGTATTTTGGATACGAAGCAACATTTGGTATAAGAACAGTCCTTGATTTTACATTAATTTCCTGGCAACACACACACACACACGCACGCACACAGGTGACTCTTTAGTATTGATACACTGTCTTCCTGTGGCTCAATGTGTTCTATGAGCGTCCCTGTTTGGAGACAGACAGGCACACAGAGGTCAGTACACAATGCTAATGTCACACTCAGGGCTGAATACTCAAAATCCTCTCAGCGCATTCACCTTTAATGCATTCCAATGCTGTTGCACATTGCTAGCCTGAGCTGCACTTCAACCCCATATTAACACTTGAGTTTTGGCAAATCAAACCGAGTTACCGGGGCATAGGAGCTGACCAGAGCAGAATGAAACGGGCCTGAACACAGACAAACGGATAATGGACAACAATGAGACAGAGCAAACAGATAAAGAAATACATTTTAATTGCTCTTAAATCTTATTTGTCTGATAACTACTAAGATAAACCTGTGAAGGAGATGAGATCTTTTCATCTTTCATCTTCCATTTTCTCTCCATAGCAGAGAACTGATCTGCCTCGCTGCACTCGCCTCAGTGATATTTCTAAAACAAGTGGTACCAGATTGGAAACAAGTGGAGTCATCTCACCCCATTTGCAGAATGTTTCACTTCCTGTGCCGAGCAGGCTGCTGTAGCGGCGGCCTGCCAGTGTCCCGGACAGAGCGGGCGCTAGTACGAGCTGTTCCTAAAGGGCCTTGACAGTCAAGAGGAGACAAGATGGAGAGCAGGAGATGGAGGAAGGAAATTAGATGGAGGAAGTGGAGGACAGAGTGAATGAATGAAGGAAGAAAGAGACAGCGAGTTAGAGCACAGTGAGAGGAAGTGAGAGTGGTCTAAATGGTTTCCAGACTGGTTGCACAGCACAGCAGAGCTGCTGAGTGAAAAGAGTGTGAAATGTGACTGTGGGAAGCTGGGATTTTTGGATCGAGGGATTTGTTCCTGGGACATTTTCGTGTGTGTGTGTGTGTGTGTGTGTGTGTGTGTGCTTCAATTATTCATTCTGCGAGACAAAGATGTGATCACACAGTTACATTACATGGGAAGATAAAGCAGGCAAATTGTTCAAATCTTAGCATTAATGTTAAATGTAGTGTTCCGGGGGAACGACTGCAAGTCAATGCAGTGTCCTTCCAAGTGACCAAAACGTGTGTGTGTGTGTGTGTGTGTGTGTGTGTGTGTGTGTCAGGAACAATCTGTGCTCGGCTTAGAAGTTGAGGTCATTAGCTTGATTGGCACTCTCCCTTGCTCCCTCCCTCCCGTCTTCTCTCCCTCTCCTTCTGTCATCCTTCTCTCCTGATGATGTTATTTTCAGCCATCTTTTCCTCCCAATCTTTTCTCCTTTTCTGTCTTTTCTCACTCTCAACTCCATCC
>NC_136598.1:19732332-19964832 GCF_910589615.1 Taurulus bubalis | reverse complement strand
TTACTGCTTGTTTGTCCGTTTGTGTGTGTATTTGCTGGTTGCTCATATCAAAGGTAGTCAACCTAAAATTGGATTGTAGGAAATTGAAGTGTGTTTGTGCTTGCTTGGCTGCATCAAAGTCTGTCTGTGTCAAGCCACAGGCATC
Organism: Taurulus bubalis; assembly: GCF_910589615.1. Classification (NCBI taxonomy): domain Eukaryota; kingdom Metazoa; phylum Chordata; class Actinopteri; order Perciformes; family Cottidae; genus Taurulus; species Taurulus bubalis. Next base: position 19,964,687 of record NC_136598.1, on the reverse strand, counting down.
GAGGTCATGTGAGGTCACACCCGGGTCGCAGCCTCTCTGGCTCGAGGCGCTTTCACCTCCGCATGCCTGATTGATCCGCTCACATCAAACGAGCTGCGTGTGTGTGCTGCTCATGAAGCGGATTAGGCCCAATGTTCTTATCCGGTTCAGAGCAAACAAGGCTGTGATCACAACTTTTCAACAATAGAATAAGCAGCATTTCTCCCAGCTGTTTACCAGTCCTCTCACAATGCATCAGCCTCATCGAATAAAGAATATAGAGTACAGGCTTTATTATATTTTGTCTCATCTACATTTCTGCTTTCTGCTCCAACAGGAAGAAGGAGTACATGTCGCGGCGCATGTCAGAGATGGACCGGCTGCTGAGCGAGCGCCACCTCTTCCACGGCACCTCGGCCGACGTGGTGGAGGGCATCTGCAAGCACAACTTCGACCCCCGAGTCTGCGGCAAACACGCCACCATGTTTGGCCAGGGCTCCTATTTTGCCCGCAAGGCCGTCTACTCCCACAACTTCTCCAAGCGCTCGCCCAAAGGAGTCCACTGCATGTTCCTGGCCAAAGTCCTCACTGGCAGGTGTGTGTGTGTGTGTGTGTGTGTGTGTGTGTGTGTGAGCGCAGTAGTTAATAGTGGGAAACATTTCTGTGTCTTTTGATTATGGATGAGTTTTCGTGTTGCAACTTACGCAAGAAAGTACGCTGCAAAAAAATGCCTTATTAGGGGTTGTTGTTATGGATTGAATTGAAGTATTTGTAAGTTTATATTGCAATGTTGTGTTAAATTGTAATATAGTTCATTTTCAACGTTCAGTTATAGCTTAAAGAACTGATGGGATTTTCTGGTTCTAGCTAATGGAGTGAATCTTTTTTTTGTCATTGCACTTCATCTTTACAGCATTTCCAGCAATAACATAACACAACCAGAGATATTAAAGGGATAGTTTCCTCTGTATAAACAAGACTCTCAGCTCTCAATGTGTTCAATGTGATATTGAGCCTCCTAACTTCTCAATATTAGTGGCGTTGTATATTTAATTCTTCTTTTTGTCATGGTATATCTCAGCTAGGACAGCATGCTTCAGTTTGATGTCTTCGCTGGAAGTGAATTAGTTTGGGGAATGCAAAGTTAGAGCTTTGTGTTTTCAGTCTTATTTGGGTTTCATCGTTTACTGTCTCCATAGAAACTATTTGACAAGTATGTTTACACGTAGCAAATGCCTTTACCTTAACAACAGCACTTTCTGACGCTATCACTATCTCGCTCTTAGTGCTTACAAAACATATTAAAATTCATTTGGATCATGGAAATCCCAAGGTTATTTTCCATACGGCAAGAGTCATGTGACTCCTATTCCTTTTTAAAATGCAAGTCAAATCTAGAGCCACAAATGTAAAATGGTTGATTTGGCTGAAGCCATCATACATCACCAGTTTTGTTATGGCGCAGCAGACAGTCTGCGGTGCGCCCAGAGGATGGTGTGGAAACACACGACACACACCCCAGTGTGTTCTGCGGCACAGACGGAGACATTGCTTCAAGATCTGAGCAGGGATACCGACCAATAGGGAAGCTATCTGTAGACTGCGGTTAACTCTCCTGTCCGGTGTGACGCCTCTACCCATCCACTCTGTCTGTAGCTGGAAATGTTCTCTTTTTAATGTTTTATTTATGATCCCCAGAAAAAGTGGACAAAACAGTGATGGATTACTGGTGTTTAGATTTTGAATTTAATATTTAAGAGAGGAAAAAACTCAGGTTACAATGCACTGGCTCATTTCTTATTCTTACAAAGACATACATTTCATGCACATGCAGCATATGCTAATATTATTTAATGGTGCCCTAAAATTGCACCGAGGCGCAGCAATCTTGTCGTCATGGAATTTATAAGTCTTCTTTTTAAATGGTAAATTATTCTTCTGTGACTCCAGACTTGCAGAGCTGAATTAAAATCATTTATATCATGTAAATATAAAGACAATTGCTTTCCAGTTCACACTCGGACCACATTACTGACCTTGTCTCTGTTGTGTTCATTGTATTTACAGGTTTACTGTAGGAAATCCCTCCATGCGACGACCTCCTCCCATCAACCTTCGTGACCCCTCCAGTGACCTTTATGACTCCTGTGTGGACAACTGGGTGGACCCCCAGATCTATGTCATCTTCAACGATGACCAGAGCTACCCCTACTTTATCATTCACTACGAGGAGGTACCCAGCACTGTCGCCGTCTGAGCCCTGGATCAGACCTGGGTCTGCCTGCATTAGTCTGTGAAGCTTCCAGATGTGTGGAGTTTGCCACTTCAGGTGAAAAGGAACAGTTTAGGCCAATAACGCGCTGAAATCTAGAGTCACTTTGCCAGACTAAACTTCACCCATCTGCTGCTCTAGACAGCTTAAAACAGTCTTCAGACATGTTTGCAAATACTAAATGATTCAGGTCTGCAGTCAGCTGGATCCAACCAGACTGGACTGCAGCGAAGGACAACAGACTGGTTCTAGACCGGATTAAACTGGACAAAACTGGACTTGCAAAAAACACCTGCTTCATCCAGTGTTCAGAGGTGGATGGCAACTGACATCATCTGACTTGACTGGACTCATATTCCACCCTTTGTGATCCAGTAGGATCAGGAGCCGAGTGATGATCACAACGGGATTTTTATCTATCTTATTGATCTGGAGCAGATGCAGGAGAAACCAAACCTAGTACTCTTATCGTTTTGACTTAGTCGTATGGCTGTACATGAACAGGACAAATGCTGTGGTAGACCGTTAGCGTCCTGCCAGTGCTTTGAACGACCAACTGGCAGTATTGTTCTGAGGAAGCAGCAACCAACCAATCAGACGCTTCCATAGAGAAAACCATGACACTGACCCCCACGTCATCCTCTGACAAAATTCATCGTGAGCGTTTACCCAGCCTCCGGACCCCCGAATATTTTTGTTTTTTTCATGTTTTTGTGCTGCGTGTTTGAATCTTTTTATTTTCGTGCAAATGAATCTTGTGGCCTCTTCAAACAGACAAATGGACGTGAGTTTCAGTGGGACTTTTAACAAATGGACATCCACGGAAAAAAAACCTCCCGGCAGAGGTTTCACACGAAGCCAGCGCTGTGCACGGTCTGCGTTTTTTGCCTTTTGCGCCCACCACTTCAGTTCCTTGCGGGGGATTGAAGAGTGTATGGTTTCACGCTGAGACTCGGCGGCGCTGTAGCGTTTTGTCAACATCCCCCTCCCTCTCCCCCTGAAACTCATCTCTCTTGGACCGCTCTCTCTCTCTCTCAGAGACAGTAGACATGTTTTAATGAGACAAACTGTACAGGCGTTCTCTTTGTTTATATTTGAACTGTGTGCCTTTTGTTCATAAACAAATTTATTTATGTTAGTTTAATGTAACATTGATTAAATAAAGAATCTAAAAGAAAAAAAAGACTAATTGGTGAACTTGTGCTTTATTCAAATCGTGTCGAGACATGTTTTATTAATTATGAAGCTTCACATTCCTGTCAACATCAGACCAATCGGTATTCTCTCAAGGCGTTATCTGTGGAGGCAGCAAAACGAGACTTCATTCTTTAGATATGTATTTCGAGAATGCATAAACATATATATATTGTCATCCCAGTTGTTTCTGAAAAGAGTGAGATGAGGAGCGTGACAACAATCAGAGCCACCGCTACGTGCGTGATGTTTTACAGTCAGCGGTTTTGAGGCGTTCATCTGATTTATTTCTTCTCGTCTGGGTCCGGTGGTATTTAAGGCGGAAAAGAATTTGCCCGTGCTCAGCCCTCCTCCCTCTGTCTGCCACCTCCTCCCACATCCCCAGCCCAAGTGTATTATTTGAGCGCCATGTCTAATGCGGTCCAGAGGGAGGCTGGCGGAGGTAGCTGTCTATCCCAGCCCAGAGACAGCACACATGGGGCTCAGCAGAAGAACTCAACACCCTCCTCCTCCTCCTCCTCCTCCTCCTCCTCCTCCTCCTCGGCAGCTCATTCTCTTCTGTATCTTTCACCTCATTGCTTGTCTTTCTGTCCCTAATCCTTTTATCTGACCTTCCTCCCCCTCGGTCTGGCTTGTACTCATTTGCAGTTTTTATTTGTTTCCAGAGACAAAGCGACCATTGTGAACATCACTGAAATCAGGTCCTTCTAATTTTGTGTTTTTTGTTTGTTTGTGAATTTGGGGAATTAATGGAATAGTTCCACATTAGTTCAGAAGGCTGGAAACAGGGGACGCAGCCAGCCGGGAGAAGTAACAAAATCTGATATCTCTCTCTCTATAACATGATTTATCTCGTTTCGATAATTTGTGCAATAGCCGAAGTGTATAAAAAAACATTTTTAGTTTTAGTGGGCTATGTGCAGGACATTTTTTTTTTGGCTAGACTCAGTAACTTCCTGAAGTCTGCTAGTTCTCACAAAAAAACCCAAAATGTGTTATAACTCAAACCACCAACTATTTCTAAACCAGCAAAATAATAAAATAAAGTAATTTGGAAAGCTTAATTTATCAGTGTACAAAACAAACAAGATATGGATTAAACATTAATATTAATATTAGTAATATTGTTATTATCAGAATATTCTTTTGTTTTGTCATATCTATTATCTAGTAGATAATCTAGAGTGATTGTGTGTGTGTGTGTGTGTGTGTGTGTGTGTGTGTGTGTGTGTGTGTGTGTGTGTGTGTGTGTGTGTGTGTGTGTGTGGGGGGACTCATGATTATATCTCAAATCCTGGCTTCTGCCCTGTTTATTTAAAAAATGATACACGTATGTGCTTGTTGACCCTTGTGACACAATTGTGAGCAATAAAATGGAAAGTGTATCTAAATTAGATAAATACTTTTTTCATTATTATTAATTTCACATTAAAAAGTAGAACTCTGACACAATACAGCATCACAATGATTGACAGTCCATATGTACGTTCCTATGTTATCCTTAACTGGGACTCCTCATCCATCAGCACATTTTTTGTGCTACCCTTTACTCCCATGTCCTTCCTTTCTCTGCAAGTGGCTCCCTTTTGGTTGCCCCTCGGCCCCGCTCTGCTCGGCCTCGGGTCACCGTGTCGCGTGGGACTGCCGTGCTGAGCTTCGCTTTTTTGGCAGAGGAGAGGGGAACGAGGGAGAGATGGAGAGAATAGAAGAGGGGATAGATAGAGGGAGGGAGGAGGAGTTATTTTGCTCTCTTCGTGCCTCCTCGCTGAGCTGCGTGCCTGTCTGCTCTTCTCGTGTGCATGCAAGATCGCGCAGGTTGCCCTCTATTTGCCCCCATCGCTCTCTATCTCCCCGTCTCTCGCTTCCTTGGCGAGCGTCTCTCTCTTAATCTCTCTTACAGCCTTTCGTTCTCTCTCCACTTGTTTCAATCTCTTTTCCCAACCTGCCCAAACCAAACTCTCATCCGCTCTTAGCAGTTTAAAATCCTTTTGCCCTCTCTCTTTCTCACTCTCTCTCTCTCTCTGTCTCTGTCTCTGTGAGTCATGCAGCGGGCATTGGCTAGGTTTCTTTGCCTGACTGCCCTCCAGGAATTGCTGCTGGCACACGGAGAGCACTACTTTGTAGACCTGCTGGCTGGGGTTAGAAGAAGAAGAAGAAGAGGAGGAGGACGGCGGGAGAAGATGTTGAGGGAGGATGAGAGGAGAGAGGAGATGAGAGAAACAAGGGACGGAGGTGAAATAAAAATAAAACGAAAAGAGACCGAGAGATGATGTTGCAGAAAAAAGGACTTTGTGTGAGAGAGAAAGATGAAGGCAATCGGAGAGTGAAGTATAGCCTTCATAAGAGCAACGACAGAACTTTGAATTATTCAAAGCAGTCAAGATTATTTTGTGTGTGTGTTTACGTCTGACGTTGCACCATCTCAAGGAAGACCAGGCTTCTAAAACAGATTCCAAATCATTTTGGATGCATTTATAATTCATTTGGGTCTCATTGTGCATTAGGTTCAAATGTGTACACACACACACACACATCAGTTTGAATCAAGCTTATTAAACTTTCCGATCTAAATTATTCAGTTTGTAAAAAGGGGCGTTTCCTTTGTAGAGAAATGAGACAGTTAAATACTCCCACACTAATTTGTAACATGCAGTGTTGCAATGATTGAGCGTGTGAAAAATTGCCTTGGCAGATTTTTCTCACTCAAGGTTTGTACTCTTATTTCACATGTAATATGGGATGCTGTTACCAGGAAGCCCAGCAGAATAACACCTTTGTTAATCTGCCGCATGCTGAGGAACATATTACTTCTGCATGTGAGGTACAACGACCTGGTGAATGTGTTCCTCCATAGAAAAAGGCAAAACACATTTTGTGAACCTTTTTTTTTGTAATCTGCCCCTCAACTTCCGACATAAGCCTTTTCATATTGCTCTAATATCTCCCTCGCTCACACGTATGCCGCCATGCATGCAGACACGCACGCAGAAGCTTGCATACATGTGTTTATTTTTCAGACTCGCACTTGCACATGTATCTGGAAATGTCTAAAGCTTTGGTCTGCATTAACCCAATATCTTGTTCATATTCTCTCACACGCATGCACAGATAAACACACTAACATGCACATATGTATGCACAAAGACACACACACACACACACACACACACACACACACACACACACACACACACACTTCCTGCATTAAGCCCAGGTCCATATTGCTCCAACGATGCCCAGCTGCAACCAATGAACATTCCAGTTACAGTGTTTTTTTCCCTCCATCCCTCTCTATCATTTCAAATTTCAGCTCTAAGCCTTTAAGAGAGCCAGCAGCCAAATATGGTCAGGCTTGTGTCATGAACTTTGCGCGACCTTCTAAAGCGGCATAGAGATCGTGACCTTTAAGACCTTGCCTGAGGCTGAGCTTAGGCACCGTCCTGCATGATCACGGAAAGAAGTCAGATGTGCGTGTGGACGCTGTCGTGAGGAAGGCCGAGAGTGAGGGAGAGAGTTCATGACCTGTGACTCCCAAATGTTTCTGACCATTTAGTGGCTTCTTTTACAGTTTGTGCACCCTTGGTTTATAGCCTCCTAATTCTCTCCAGCAGTTATCTTTGTGTTCTCATTTTTCTGTCAGTCATGAGATTGCTTCCCCTAAATGCTGTGAGATATTCAGGAAGCAACTTTTCTCATAAGACTTGGTGCGGAGGGGCAACCGCAATGCAGCGTATTGTTGTGAAGAGAGAGGATGGACATTTTCCAAAGGCCTTTGATGGGGCTACATCTGGGTTTTAGCATCTGAAACCACAAACAAAAAGCAGTTAACACCAGTGCTTGTGCCAAGCTGCGGCCTGAGCTGGATACCTTTAATGATACCAAAGATCCTCTGAGGCACCTGAGTTTTATTGACATTTTCCTTCTTGTGTATTCCCCTTTGAAATCTTGGCAAGCAATGTCATGATGACGCATGGAAGTACCAAACACGAGTGCGGTAGAAAAACAAATCCATCTGCGTCCCAAAAAAAACAAATACTAGTCCATTTCTGTGCTTGATCTGGGCAGGTACAAAATGAAGGCCCCTTTTTCTCTGTGTCCAAGTCTCTCTCTCTCTTAGCATCATCCATCTCTCTGGCTGAGCTCCACCAGTGCTGCTGTCATCTCCTGTTTATCTAATTGGGGTTCAGAGGACTTGAGTGCTGCAGGGAGGAGGGACAGGAGACGGAGATGAGGAGGAGGAGGAGGAGGCAGAGGGACAAAGAGACTTCAGGAACAGGCCTATCGGGAGCCTGAACAGGCGGGAAGCTTCCAAACAAATTTAACTAATTTGTTTAGTTGGTCTGCACCGTCAGGAAGCGTGAAGGGTGGAGGGCAGTCTGCAGTGTTAAACCTACTGAAGGATTCTTGTTGCCCAGGTTTAAGATCCTGGTAAGTCCGCAGGGCTTCATCGCCCTGCCTGCAATACAGTACATAGTATGTGCATACAAGGATTAAATGAAAACACCAGCATGGAAATGTAATCACTAATCTCTGGCTCTGAAGGTAATTCCAAAACTCCTGGTCTTAAAATGTGAGCAACGCTAGTTTAGGTATATATTTTAGGATTGTGTTAGTTATGATCCAAGCTATCTGGGCTGTGAGCAGTGAGTACATGTCTCTGCAGGAATCTTCTTCATTAAACAGAAACATTAAGACTCGAAGGAACTCGCTTCTTCACTGACAAAGTACCAAGGCTGTTTTGCAACATTTTGCTACATTGTGTGAGTGAGTGAGAGAATGAGTGAGTCTACACAGGAATATAAACTAAACATGCATTTGCTTAATAGTCATTTATAACCAATGCTGATGGACCATCAGAAACAACACCATTTGGGGTCATTTTGGAGCACACCAAAATGACTGTCGCTTTATTCTGCTTCAGTGTGCTATGACCTGTTCTGAACTGCTACCATTACCAAAGAGGGAGTTCAAACAAGCAATTATTAGCAACATGTCTGTTGGGATCAACTTAACTTCTGCAGGAAAACGGGTTGAATGATATATGATTTAGATCTATAATGCATTTTGGAAGATGATCCTAACGATTAATAATCTCCAACTTCAGTGTGTCCTATTGTCACAAGCTGTGCTGAATGTTTAGATGTATAATTATATTTGTATTCTCGAGGATCCACCAGTAGTACTCTTCCTGATGTGATGGGTGGAGTTTGCATCTGCCCTCAGGACGTGTCCCTGAATGACATTGTGGCCAATATTGAAGTATCAAATGTTAAGCAAATGATGGCTTGAATTTGTTTGTTTTTAATTTCCAGCATGTTTTTCTCAATTAGCCCATCTGTATGTATGTGCATCCTGTTTGGCATACCATTATACTGACAATTAAAAGCTTAGAAAGTAGGTTGTTGCCGCTCCCAAGGAAACAACATTCCTTTTCCTATACATAAGTACTAAACGCGTGAGAATCAGGTGGCTTCTGCTCCCAGCAGCCGAGCCATGTATAATGTGGCCTTTCAAGGAAGAAAGACCGGAGAGGTGGCTTCTAATCAAGGACTTATTCAGGGAGCCTTTTCGACCAACTCGTGCGAGGTCGCGTGTAAAAGTGGCAGTTTGCACATTTATGTTTGCGTCTCCACGTATGTTCATGCTCCGACTGTGTGTCTGTTTGGAGTTCAAAAGGTTAATTGCGCCATATGGGGTGTGCGTGCATGAAGGCTCATGCATGCAAACCAAGCTTGTCTGTCCCGAGTTCAAAAGGTTAGTCGTGCCACAGGGCTGCAGATCCTGCCTTAATAATTGAGGCTTAACAAGCACAAGTTAAAACATCATGATCCCCTCTCTCAGTCAATCAATGCTCAGACATGGGAGCAGCAAAAAGTGTTTGTTTATCCAAAATCAATTATTCACCAGTTCTTATAGCCGATGGTAGAGCCCATCTCCTGTATCATTGCCCTGGAGGCTTCCGCTTTAGTAGGAGTTACTGGGAACTTTTGTTAATTTGTATTTATTTCTTAATAATTAGTTATTTCTTAGTAGGAGGAACAAACACACATCTGCCCTCTAATCTATTAGTCGCCAGTGAATAAATAACCCCACCGCCATCAATCTCTCTCTCTCTCTCTCTCTCTCTCTCTCTCTCTCTCTCTCTCTCTCTCTAGGAAGGTGTGATATTTCTCTCAGCCATGCTGGAAAACAAGGTTGCTGACGATACACTTTTTATCTCCTGTGTGGCCTATTTCACACAGAGACATAAAACAGTCATGTCAGTTATATTCTAGATTATTTCAAATCTGTATTGAGTTCTTCTCTCAGGTCCATATTAGGCACCAGCATCCGCTTTACATGGTTGATAATACAATGAGCAGGTATTATGTGTTTTGTGCGGGCTGGATTATATCGAATGAATGACGTTACTTATTAGAACCGTCTCGTCTGACTTTGAAAGGCATTTTTGTCCACGCCCTGTTTTAAAGTGGAGCTCTTCCCACAGGAAGGACGTTTTTGAATATATGTTAAAATATCTATCCATCTACATCTATTATCTCACTCTCTCTCTCGCCTCCCGCCATTCTATATTAATAGATTTACATGTTTAGGAAGTGGACATGATGGTGATGGTTATCACTTCCAGAATATTGGTATTGTTGCAAGCTTCATTATGTGAATTTAAAAAGCATTCTAATGATTGCCTGATTGATTTAAAGTCAATATTAAAGACAACTAACAGTAAATAATGGCAGTTTTTACTGTATGTCTCTTTCATATGTGGCACACATTTGGCAGGCATGTCATCTGAAATACAGTTTGAATTTGTCATTACCTATTAAAGTTAACTGAAAAAGTCTGACAAATCCTGAAATTTGGTCACTAATGTTACTAACACATATTAATATGTATCTGAGATGGTCCGACACAACCCATGGATGTATTATTATTATCATACATCCATGACCCAAATCTGATTGTCATTTAAATGAACATTGTGTTGCTGCTTAGTGTGTGTGTGTGTGTGTGTGTGTGTGTGTGTGTGGGGGGGGGGGGGGGCAGTGCAAACAGTCTCACACAATGCAAATGTTCAGCACAGCTGGCAACACCTCAGCTCTCTGGCTCTCGCACCGTGCCAGTGCTCATTCCCATGGCAACATTATCAAAAGTTCAACAGCCATGTGGCAGCTGTCCTACGTGTTCCAGCAAAATGGCCATTCAAATGTGGATTTGAATAAATATGCTCATCCCATCCATTCAAATTGTAATGTGTGGATCCGTGGCTGAGGACACTGTGTGCAGAGAGGAACAGCATGCGAGGGAAGAGAGCAGCCTGGTCTCTCTGGGTGTTCAGTAAGCCTACATCTGGGGATTTAGAGTCAGGGAGGAGTAGAAGGAGGGAGGAGGCAGGAAGGGTGAGGGCCAGCAGGGGCTCATTCCCAGTGTATACAGGTGGAATTAATGGGAAGCAACAGGAAAAGGCTGAAGGTGTGCACACCTCCCTAAGGCCTTAAGGATTATAGCTCGGGCACACACACACTCACACACACCGGCTTTTCTGAAATACTCGCTCAGTCTTGCAAATCTCACTGTTACTCAGTCCCTCAGATGCTCATACATGGGCAATCTAGTACGCACAGACTCTTGTTTTTGCTTCCCTCACACCCAGAACATTATAATTCCTCGCCACTCCTTATTTACTCAGGTGTATGTACACCTTTAACAATTAGACTACAGGGTGACTAAATTCGATGACGAATCAGCGCACCCTTTGTACTGCAGTGGTTCTAATATGATGGGCCGGGAATCAAAATGAGTCTGGCTGCTCCCGGCATGATAAATTAACTTGTATGTCTTTTTAATCCGTCAAAGTCAGAAATTGAGGCTAAGTGTGTTAGAGCCTATTCTTGTCCTCCACTGGAACAGAAGCTCCTCTGCTCAATGCAAAACACTGTGTCCACACTGGCAGTTTTATTTGAACAGCATATTTTATTACAAATAAAGTTTGTGTGGTTTCCTGTTTCTTCGATCATTGGTTTGAAACGGAGTCTGTGACTGCCAGAATGTTATATGTGGATTTACTAATTACAGTCAATAATCAGATTAAGATAATAGTTTGATTAAAGCATTTACATGGTTCGCAATGAGCTATTGGCCCAGTTTACAAATACAGTGTATTGCATCTCTTTCAGAGTATTTATATGGCAACATACTCCTGCTAACATAGAAAATGGAATACAGTAATAATGGAAGTGACAGTATCAGCTTCTGTCACACATTTCTTATTAGACTTTGACGTGCTGTCTACATTGGATGATGGATTCAACGGATTGAACAACCTGAGTAGCGACATAGCTAGAAATGAATTGTCTAAAACCACCGGAACAATGAAAAAAAGTTATCTTTGATGTTCTATTTATGAGTAAATATTATATACAATCAGTGGGATAGTATAACTGGTAGAAGGTTGGGGGGTAGGAAGGTATTTTGGTCATTTTATTAATAATGTATCACAATAATCTGAATAAAACAATGCGAACATGCATGAAATAACATTACTTTTTTATTTTGAAGGTAAAGAGGATGTTACTTCACATTAAAAGACTCATGCATGTATTTCACCAAAAAAAATTAAATACATTTTCTATACATGATGTTATGAATGTTAGATAGCATATTTTATACATATATATATATATATTTTGTTTTACAATTTCATCCAAACTGAACCATTTGACTATTTTTATCCAAATACCCATCAAAACAAATGTTAGCTAGGCTGCTCTCCATCTTGCTCTCGTTTCATTTGTCTCTCTCCCCATGTCTCCCCTAATAGGTTACAGGGAGGGAAGGGAATGCAGAATGGTGACCAGCAGAAGGCAAAGTCATCTTATCAAAACCATTTTGTTCCCCATCATCCCGGCCGGGGTGGAGGTAAAATAGAAAACAGCCCTTTGTGTCAGAGAGAAAAAAAAATACTGGTGGTGCAGGAAGCAGTGTGCTGAGGAAAATGCTAATGAGCAAACGGAAAGAAAGGGGGAATAAGGGAACGTAGAAGTCACTGTTTCCTGTCCTATAGGGAGTATGCTGGAGGAAGAGTGGGCACCATTGTGGCAGGAGGAGCGGGTATGGTGTTTGAGAGTGTGTGAAGCACGCCTACGTGCAGCGTGGTGTGTGAGGTGGGGACGAAAGAACAGGATGCACAGCCCTTGAGGAATGTGTACAGCATGGTGGCACGTCTGTGAAACTCATCCCTCCCTCCGGTGCACCACTTTCCTTTCTCCCTCTCTCCTTCCCTCAGCCTCCTCTTTCGCTGTCCCTTCCCTCCCTGTACGGGACAGCAGTCACACACAGTCAGCAAGAGGGGGAGATCTGCACGCCGAGATAGTGAGGGAAATTATAGGAGAGTGGACGAGTATGAAAGAGACTGGCGGCGGGCAGAGGGGAGAGAAAGGGCCTTTTGGGACGTCGAAAAAAGGTCAGAGAGAGATTGCCTTTGAAGGGAGAGTGATAGAACGAGAGATGAGACGACTGCAGTGAGCGAGACTCAATCCCATTATCCCTTTGAGTTCTCAAACTCTCCCCCTGCACCGGCTGAAAGTTTCCTGCTGCACGTCACATCTTGCTGCCCAAGCATGAGTCACATATACTGCGGGATCTCAGGGGACTCCTGCAAATGACTGCAGCTCGCGGCTCACGACTTCAAGGGCTGCCCTGGTGACCTTTGTGTCGCATGCAGACGCCTCTCCTCCCTCCGCCTGCTTATGCCGCAGAATCCCCTGATAGTGGAAAAGTCACTTCAGAAAGTATTTTCGCCGTTTACCTTACACCTATCTTGTTTAGTTGGTCTGCACCGTCAGGAAGCGTGAAGGGTGGAGGGCAGTCTGCAGTGTTAAACCTACTGAAGGATTCTTCATCTTGTAACTCACTTTTACGTATCAGGCCGGATCTTATTTTTTTGACAAGTAGCCTTAGGCGTGTTTCCTTCCCATTCATTGCGTCCACATTCTTTTCCCATGTAAAAGCTCTGCCTTCTCCATTTCGCCCTCGCACCCCTACCCGTTCCCATACGCCCCTCCAAAACAGCTGCTCTCCATTCGTCCTGATTATCCTTGAGACCAGACCAGACCAGAACAGACCACGTAACAGAAAAGCACAGGCTGCATTTTATTTACTGTGCTGCATGCTGCTTAGCTCCGGCAGGCTAACTAGCCACAGCAGGCCTGCATTCCAGCCTTCTGCAGTCAGCCTGCGAACCGTGCACCACACTTTGGAATTTGTAGCCAAAGTGGCTCACCTTTCATGTATCCATCCAATGCTGTTAGGAGCTAGATGGTTGCATGTTTAGCCAAAGTACCAGCTGACCTATAGAACAACGTTTTAACAATGACTGGAAAAGGAGATTTACTTATGGAGATAATGAGCTTTGAAATGAGTCTTAAAACCTCATATATATTCTCAAATGTGTATATCTATGATTGTGAACTGAATATCTTTGGGTTTGGGACTGTTTGTCTGACAAAAGAAAACATTTGAAGATGTCAACTCTGACTCGATTCATTGAGAAAACAAACAACAAAACAAATCAACTTCTAAATGCGTTACATGTCAATGAATCACAATACTTTTTCACTGAGTCAGTCATTGATAGCGGAAAACAAGAGGCGGCTGCAGTTCCTGAAAGAAGGCCAGCATTAATCTGACAGCTTGATCTGTCATTTGTCTGCTGTGTAGTTTTGTAAATGTTTGTTGTTATTTCTTTCCTCTCGTAACCTTGACAACAAGCCACGGGGCCGCGTCATAATCATCTGATATTGTTTTAGCAGTCAAGATGTTCTGCCTGATTGAACTGCACACGCACACCAGCGCGCGCTCACACACTGCAGCTCGACATGGTGCTGAGCGGGCTGTACAGGATATTGGTGGGTCAGGGCTACAGTGTCTGGTTCTCTGGGAAGTATCCAACACACGCCCTAAAGCAGGGAGATGGAGAGAGAGAAATAGCAGACCTCGAGGAACAAATCCTTGTATTCACTGGGGACACGTTACCTTTTCTGCTCTGTTTCTATTCCAAACTTCTTCTGTGGAGGACGGTGGGAGTTTCAGGTCATTTTCACTGACTCAGTCTTAAGCTGTTTGTACTTACCAGCCAAGGGATGTTTACTGCCAAACACAGCTGCTCGGCTGGTGGAGATTGTGGGGTACAATGGAAAGCAGCATGACGGACAGGATATCCATTTTTATTATTTGTATTATTATCGAGGAGAACAATTATAATACTTTTGTGTGTGCTTTTCATTATATTGTGGATAACTAGTCAAATATATTTGTCAGTTCATCATTATCCAGTTCAGTGTCTGTAGAAATAATAAAAGGTAGTATTAGGTTTTTAAGATTGTGTGAGAATATACCGCCCATTAAGTCCTTCAAAATGTGATTCCTTTGTTCCCTTGTTTCAAATGCAGGTTCTGCACATTACAGATAACACATCCTGGCTCTGCTCCATTGTCTTTTCTTTTCTTTAACAATGGAAGTTGCCCTTCAACCGTGATGTACCAAATCAAACCCCCAAGACCGCGAGGCCGTGAAAGCGTTTTGGTTACTATTCTGTAGCTGACCCTGACATCTGACCTCTTGGGGCTGTGGAACTGAAAGCAAGAGTTGACATTTGGGGAAATGTCATTATTTGCTTTCTTTCCAAGAGTTAGATGGGAAGGTTGACGCCACTAAGACATCTGTCCATTAAATATATATACCCTATATATATATATATATATATATATATATATATATATATGAGCTGTGAGGTAGCCAGGAAACAGCTCCTGAAATAAATAGTTTCCAATTGCTTGTCCTTTTTACACTTTTCTTTGTATGAAATAAAATAAGCAAGATGTGATATGTTATTGAGTGACCTTTAGAAGGGCTGTTAGGTGGATTTTGTTCTTCAGACAGAGCCAGGCTAGTTGTTTACCCATGTTCCAGTTTTTAATGCAAAGCTAAGCCAACCTAAGCTGCTGCTTGTATTGGAATAGCAGCCTATTTACCCTTCAGATTGGTATCGTCTATCGTCAATAAGCGGATTTCCCACAAAGTTGATCTATTCCTTTTATTAAAATGATCACATTATTACAATTAGCCAAACAAGATACTAAATCTGGCCCCAAACCTGGACAACAGTGAGCATACAGTTCAACCTGAGAACACGAGGCTGACAGATGAGCGCAATCAGCCCACATTTGCTGCTTGACAGGTGAAAGCAGGTGGGAGAGCCGTGGGTGTCGTTCACTCGAGAGAGGGAGATGAAAAGCCCCGGACGGTGTCATCCTCCAGCCTCTCTCTGTTCCGATTTCTGCTGCTGCGTTGGCGAGAGTCCGCTCTCATCTCCAAGGGCAAACAAAAAGAGAAACGGCAGCAGGTTGTCAGGGCAACACAGGAGCCGCACACACACACACACAGGGACACACACACACATGCAGGTGATGTAGTTTGCCGAGACGTGTGGGGTGAATACGTCACCGTAGTTCTGTTTGTAAGCGTGAGTGAGAGCTGCAGCCGAGGAACCGCTCACGACTTCAGCTGATGAGTGGGAACCTGAAGTTGGCCGCATGTCTCAAGCTTTATTTATACAACGCTTTTAAAGTAGTGTCCTACTTTAACAGACTCTGGAGATGATGTATTAGACTAGACCTGCCCTTTTTCAAATAGGATTTAGATTGAGATCATATTGATGTAACTTTGCATGTGCGTGTCTCATAAGTTCCCTGATACAAGAGAACCAATGCTTTATATTCTAACGAACAATACTTGTATCACTATGTTGCTCCTTCTCCTCTTAACCTCCAAAGAACGTGTATTTGATAATCTGTTCTCTCTCTCTTTGTCTTGATTTCTTTCTCATGTGTCTGTCATGTGTCATTCTCCCCCCGAGAGCCCCGAGATAGTTTTAATGGCTGGGCGTGCCCACGCTTCACATGCAAATGTGGGAAAAGTAACGACCAGGCGAAATCAAGAGAAAGATTCAAAACAAATGCCTAATTAGTAGCTGGGGATTCAAATGGAGCCAACAGCACCACAGCCAATAGAACAAACATGTTTTGAAGATGGGGGAGTCAAGAGAGAGAGAAAGTGATATAATTGTCAGGTTTGAAAATTGTATGTGCACTTTCTGGTACAGAGAAAGCACACATGGCTGACTAAGGGGGGGGGGGGGGGTTTGTTTGTGTGAAAACCAGTGTGCACATCTGCTAAATGTATGTGCATGTCAGCCTTTTTTTTTACGTGTGTCTAGCTGTATGTGTTAATTAACTACGTTATGCAGCGAGCATTACCGAAGGGGAAATAGATCTGGAACAGCTCAAATGCTGCCACCTTGCTCAACCATGCAAAAGATCAGACTGACGCTGTCAAGTTCAGCTGTCGCTTGCAGATTAAATGTTCAAAGGATTATTATCTGAATTTGGATTGCAGCCTGAGATGAATCAAGGATTCATTTGCTCGATGTTCTACAAAGAATTAATCAAGCAGGTATAGACAGGCAAATATGGAGAAACAGAAGGGAGAACTAAACCCTGAACCTACTTGCTTTTAAGGAAAGCAATTTGTCTTGTTCACCCCTTCTACGTTTCTTTCTGTACCGTATTATTAGAGGAAATGCTACGCCTGAATGTTGGCCTCCCCACCAGAGTCAATAATAGACAAAACAATATGAGTACCGAAATTAACATGGATACCTTTGTAAGCAGGCTGCCAAATCCCTGAACGCCCTCCAAGATCCCAATCCTAATAAACTCTCCTGTGGTCTCTGCCAAGGCTAATTTGGTCGCTCCGTTTCTGTTTCTGCACAGAACAATCTTGATTAAGATACACACCCCTCCAAAGGGCCTGACCAACTCCTTATCTTACAGCGAGGAAGGAACCATCAACACTGACACAAAGGGTGGGCCACTTGCGATGTGAGCCGGCCATGTTTTGGTTTACGCAGTTTCCCATCAGCTATGGAGTCGAGAATTGGATTTATTCTAATGGGCGGGGGGGAGGCGGGGCTGTCCAGACTTTTTGTTTGTTTGTTTTTTATCTGTACACTGAGCATTACATCATACAAGGCGTGTGATGAGAGAAGGATTTGCTCAAAATGTATGCTGCATGCAAGGAACAAACAATGAATGCTATAAACACTATTTCTTGATCGGGCTTCAAACTGCATGCATGAATACACACGCACGCAAGACAACAACAACAACAAAAGAAGAAGAATAAAAAGAGATGTATGCATGTAAGAACTGCATGTGTGGATAGTATGTACACCTGTTTATGTAGAGGTACATGTATTAGTGCTGAGAAAGTAATAATAATAATAAAGTAATTCTACCTACTTTTCTATTGTTAGAATACGGGGTGAACTCACATCTTTTATGCTGTATGACTTGCAAATGTTCAACCTGCTTTTATAAAAATGTATTTCATGATCTTTTCAAGATTATCAAATAGATAGTTTGACAGTTTTGGAAATACGGTTATTCACTGGCTTGATGAGAGTTAGTTAAGAAGATTGACTTTCATATTTGTCCATTAAATATGAAGTTAGTGTCTGGAGACAGTTAGCTTAGCTTATCTTATCTTGAAGACCAAATCCAAGGGGCAACAACTAGCTGGCTCTGTGCAAAGGTAAGTGACAAACAGAACTGCTAAAGATCACTAAATAATCCTGCACATAACATTCTTATCTAACTCACAGCAAGAAGGCAAATGAGCGTGGTTCCCAAAATGAGAAACATTTTACTGTAATAATTAAAGTTTCATGTTTACACTTAGTGTACGTTTATACACTGATTTACAGTCGCCTATACCGTATGTGTGTGCTACTGTTCACATGACAAAGGAAGACGTGGGATGTGATTGAGAGAAATAATTAAGTGATCGAAGATGTAGAATGTGGCTGGTGTTAAAAGGACGGCTCACCCCAAAATCAAAATACATATTTTTCCTCTTACCTGTGGTGGTATTTATCAACCTAAAGGTTTTTTTGGGGGGTGTTCTCTCGATTATTATCTTTACACTGTGACCAGTTTCATGTAGGAACTATAGTTGAAAGGAAATAGCTCCAGCATGAAACTGGTCACACCAAGGTCTATGGATGATCTCGAGTGACCGGCCCTGTTTCTGTAAAGAGACATTGCTGTTAAGTTTTTTTCAAAGACATTTGAACACCACACACCAAATACCATATAGTCCCATTAAATTTGAAAGAAGGCAGACAGCCGATATTTCCAAAACTAGGCAACTCACACCAAAAATGAACTCTATGGATAAATATCCCTTCAGGTAAGACTCATCGTTGCCCCCTCAGGTTAACACGTTTATCTCTGTTCAATCTCTTCCCGTTGTTTGCACTGTTCATGCTGTTAGCTGCTAACAGTCTCCATGTTGAGGGCCGTGTAGGGGAAATGGCTATATTCTCTGAATTCCCTAGTGAGCACCTTTTAATGAATGACAAGTGAAAGAGAAGAAGTAAAAGAGGACGTGGGAAAGAGGATGTCAAAATGTGGGTAGGAAAAGTGGTGCTCCTGTGTTGCACTCCTCTTCCCTTCAGCAGGGGTGGTCCTCTGGCTAGATAACCCCAGCCAGACAGCCGTGGGTGATTGAGATCAGATTGAGATGACAGACTGGAGAGCTGCCCAGAACACACACACACACACACACACACACACACACACACACACACACACACACACACACACACACACACACACACACACACACACACACACACACACACACACACACACACACACAGTAATGAGGAAGACATTAAAAGGGCATTCTGTAGAAACAAGAAAAGAGAAGAAAAAAAATCTGCATTGTTGTTTTTCTAGTTTGAGTAAGAGTGAAAACAGAAGGCTGGAAGTTCTTTGTTCGATCAAACAAACACGTCAACTTCCCAGAACTGTCTGCTGAACCTGCAACAAATGTCCTTTTGTTTATCCGCAGTGTATATTTTACAGTTGATTATCCTTTATCTTAACAAAACAACAACAACGTTCTCTTCATGCTGTAAAGGGGGCTCTTTTTAACATATGAGAGTAGATTGAAACAGTTATGAAAAGCTTGTATTAGAAAAAGGTTAGGTGCGGGTTGGATTCTCTGGCACAATTCTAGACTGGTTTAGGTTGAACCTAACAGATTGAGATGTTTCTGATGAGACGGCTGTGGCTCAGTGGTAGAGCGAGTCCTCCTCTAATTGGAAGATTGGCGTTCAATCCCTGGCAGCTCCAGTCCGCATGTTGAAGTCTCCTTAGGCAAGATGCTGAAATTGCTCCCAAAGACTTTGCCAACTGTGTGTGAGTGTGTGTGTGAATGTGCATTAGTTTAGAACTTGCACGGCAGTCTCTGCCTTCAGAGTATGTGTGTGTGTGTTTGTGTGTGTGTGTGTGTGAGAATGTGAATGTTGACATGTAATGTACAGCGTTTTGAGTAGTCGGAAGTCTAGAAGGTGGCTGTATGAGTATAAACGCAAGTCTGTTGACCATTTCTCTTGGGGGAGTTCTGTTCAGGAAGAGTCAATATTTCTGGTGTGCCCCAAGGTTCATACCTAGGCCCCCTTTGTTTTCATCCACACACTTGTTTCCACAGCTATAAAGACAAAATACAGTTCAACACCTCTCACTTGACAATCTGAGCCCTTTCAACAATCTTGTGAATTACATATCAGAAGACAGTAAATGAATGGCCCCACATTTTCTTCAGTGATATGAGAACATCACAGATTTGTGAGATCGGGGGGGGGGAATCTAATTTTACATCATACCTTTCTCAATATGGGGAATATGGGGGTACATTTTGAAGCACAGATTCAGTGGGATTTTCCCACCTAAGAACCAAAACATTGCAGCCTGAATCCTCACCGAAACTAAACTTAGTGGAGGCACAAGCAAGATATCTGATTTACTTAACGTGTCCACTACTGCCACTTGTTGGCAGACCTGTCGGACCCTTCCCTCACTGATCAGCCCACGTCAACAATAATCCTTGAAGAAGCCTTGAGGACAGCTCAGTGGGAGGGCCTAACTAAACTTTAAAGAAGAAAAAGACACAAGAAAGGCAGAGAATTTCAAATATATACAGAAAATATTATCAACAACTGCTCTGCTAAAGCAGCTGCTATTACAATCAGACTTCCCCTGCACAGTTTCTGCAAGTTCTTGAGAGTAATGGACTCTTTCCGAATGTTTATGTTGCACTGAGAATCTTTTTAACATGTGAGAGGTTGTTTTAATTTTAAAACAAGTTCAAAATGATCTGACATGTACAATTTCACAAAGGAATTCATGTACTTTCCCTTCTGGCTGTCGAACATGAACTTGTTTGGGCTCTTGATTTTGAGGATATTGTGCACCAGTTTGCATAATCAAATTCAAGAAAGTGGAGCAGGAACCACCGAACCTTCTGACAGACTGAAAACATGCAGCTCAGATTGGAATTTGCAAGCAGGGGATAAGCATGTAGATACTCTGTATTTTCCCTACTTAACTCTGCCTCTCCGTGAGTGTCCTTCAATGTGTGTGTGTGTGTGTGTGTGTGTGTGTGTGTGTGTGTGTGTGTGTGTGTGTGTGACGTGTGAGAGCCCTCTATCCACGAGGTCATTGTCTCTGAGTCCAGACGGCTCCGACTCAGGTTCTCAGTGTGGCTTCACTAATCTGCCGTAATTATGTCTCACAGCCAGCTCACTCACAGTCTCACACACATTGACTCCCTGTCTCCTTGACTCCTTCTCCGTTTTCTCTCTCTCTCTCTCTTTTTCTCAGGAGACCAGAGTCTTTGTCGCCTCAGGATGGCTAGCAGTGCATGAGTGTGTGTGTATGGCATAGTGTTACCCATGCAATGGGGCTACTACACTGCCAACAGACAGCTCAAAGGACTCCCTTCACAGCTTCAGGGAGAAAAAAAACAGCCGCAAATGCCTTCGTGACTTGCCATATAGTAAAAGGGGTTTCCGCTGCGACTCATCCGCTGCACGCATCACACTCATCTCCCCGTCCTGTCAGTGTGACGCACGTCTTCCTTGCGCTTCATCAGCCGTCACGCCTCGGGGTGTGTGGTGATGCAGAAGATGTGTGGGCATCCTAAATCCAGACTACCTGACCAGGTTCACGGGGGTTCAGTTTTTCGAGGGAAGCCCTCACTTTGAAATAATTTGTTCCTTTGACACACACATTGGTGATTGTTTTAAGATATAGACTTTTTGAATGGGTTGCAAACACTGAGTAATCCAATGATTGGTTGAACTCTTAATGAATAGCTGGTGTGTATTACAGCTTCTGTCTTATTTGGGGAGTTTTAGCCATCTTCCTTAGAATTAGTAGCATCACACTCATCCAATTAATTACTGAGATCTGGAAATGCAACAACATTACTAAAAACGAGGTAAAATAGGACAAGAAACAAGTGCAGTCAGATGATGAAAGAAGAACTGATTTTGGACAGAAATTAATTATTACCCACGCTGTAAACATCCATCATGGTTTAGCTCCAAATAAATTGCTTAAAATAATCTGACTGAATAGTTTGTTTGTCTGATCATCTAACTGCTCCAGTTTCTGGCCCTGGTAACTAAAGGATTATTTTGGTTTCAACAAAGTTATCATTACCAATTCGAAAAATGGCCAGTTGTATGAAAGGGAGGAGACCCAAGGTGGTATAAACCAGAACTATCATTAACTCAGAATTATAATGCCAGATCAATGTTTATAAGTTATTTTCCTATGTTCCTATTTCTCCTTCTTTCTCCCATTTCTTTTCACTGTATAGCACTCATTGTATTATTACACATTACCCTAGCGTTTCTGCATAATAGTAAGAAATTATCGTCACAATAAAAATAATGACCATGTGTTCATTTGATGCTCAACAGCTGAGCCTGCAATTTCCATAGTTATTGTTTTCACAAAACACTCTTAAACCACTCACCCTGCTGAAGCATGACTTGTTATGTGAATACATACAATGTTTATATTTGGTTTTGCCACCAAAACAAACAGTTTCATTGTACAATAAATCTAAAACTAGAAAGCAGTTACACTACCACAATGGCAAAAACTGTCATCACCATTAAATTCACATTTGTGTGGCACTTTTCAGCCAGTTGTAAGGCACAGAAAACAAGAGCTATGCACAAACACACTCTGATGACGCTCTCAAAGGAGAACACACAGGATGGGGTTAAATAAAATCAAAACCATTTATGTCAGTTTTATTTAGTGTTTCCCGATCAGTAGTTTCCCAGTAGGCCACAAAAACACTTCAATCGCTTCAATCAATCCAACCTGTGCAATATAAATACAGTTTGGGAAATAGTTATATTTATTACACATATAATATTCAGTTATTGTAGACTCTGTACTGTTTTTATTTGTATTACTGCTTATTATTTATACTACTTGTTTTTATTTGACTTGTTTTTATTTCTTACCGTGTCTCTCGTGTGCACTTTGCCCCTTTTGCTCCTGTAAATTTCCCCACTGCGGGACTAATAAAGGATTATCTCATTTGATCAGATTCTGCCTTACAATACGTTTCTGCTCACTCTCACTATATATCATAGTATATAGATATAGATATAGAAGTCTCCTCGAGAAAATAATCCATCCGAAACAAGTCACCTTTTGAACTCTATTGTCATGTGGAAGTCTTTTCAAGGAGGTTTATACAATACATTTTCAATCATGGTATATGTGGCATGAACAAGGAAATGAAAAGTAATATATGGTATATGTGGCATGAACAAGGAAATGAAAAGTAATATAATTCTAAATGATGGGATGGGAGCATGCACATGAGGAATAAAAAAAATGAACCAGTCTTTAGGTAAACAATAATATAATTCACTTAATTTGATAAAACAATTGAGTGTTCCTGACTGCACCTTCTATAATAACACATCTACTAAAAAGGCACACTAAAGAGTTAAAATGCATAATTGTGGTTGGCACTCATTTAAAATGCAGTGATATATGTTGAAGTGAGCTCCATTTAAGCCGTAGTAATGTACTCAGAAGGCAGGTTGGCCTTATAGACAAACCTGTTCCAACTCTAAGGAACTTTGTGTGTGAACCCCACTGAGCTCATTAAACTGTTAATATCGCTGTCTCCCTCTTCACAAAACCTGAAATTTCACAAGATATTGCATGCTCAATGGCTGAAACACACATACACACAGAGAGAGAGCGAGAGAGAGAGAGAGAGAGAGAGAGAGAGAGAGAGAGAGAAACACACAAAGCCTTGCAAAGCTTTTCTGACTAAGTGCGTGCCTGGCTGCTTGCTTAAACACACACACACACACACACACGCACGCACACACACGCACTCACACACAGACGTACACACACACGGCTGCAGCACAGCGCTCTTATTTAAACTGATGTGAGTGCTGTCACGACATCCGACTAGTCCTATTTGTTCCACAGAAGCCTTGGCGTGAGAGAGCAGGGTCACCCCACTGGCTCTCATGCAAATCCATTCAGCACACACACGCGCACACACACTCACAGACACACACACACACACACACACACACACACACACACACACACACACACACACACACACACACACACACACACACACTTAATGGTCCTGCAGATAAGCAAAAAGACAGAGAGACAGGCAGGCAGGCAGAGAGCCATGTAGAGATTCAAGCAGAGAGAGACGAGTGGACAGGAAAACCATTGGGCAGAGAGCCGAACAAACGGAAGACAGACAGACAGAGACAGACTGCAGATCATATTAAAACATAATGAAATTGACAGTTATTCTGAGCTACTCCACTTACTAGTGGTCTGGTCTCGCATAGCCAGATCTATCTCCACTGCGCTGGCCCCGCAAATTTAATTCTGGTATAGGGGGGAAAAAGGTGCACTTGCTTGTTTGTATTTCTTTAAACTAATCACAAATGTATTGGGCGCAGCTGAGCACAGGATGTAGCGGCCACGCCCTTGCAAAATAGATAGGGCAGATAGGGGAAGGGGAGAAGAATGCCAAGTGAAATACGGGGGCAATGGCAGACTAATACCCGTAGTCAAAGTCTGGTGAGTCGGGCTATTAGTAGGGTAAGGGGTAACTGTTTCATTTGAAAACTTTTGGTGCAGGTGGACGATCAGCCACTGACGGCAGGTTAAAAGGTCAGGGTTCAATTGTGGGGATTAGTTGCAAAAGTTCATGCCATTTAGTAACACAGAGGCATCCATTTCCTTTGGTTATTACACTGACGTATAAAACCAGAGACTGTCTCTTGAGAACAAAACTTTGATGGCCATTGTTTATATAGAATGAAACGTGTGAATTCAAACTGAGCTCAGGATCACGCGGGGTTAATGGTTGCAAGACATGGATGTGACAAAATAGTTTTAAAGGCCACTTGTTTTGAGTGGTTTCTTTTAAGTGAATCAGTTATTTGCTCTTAGTATTTGCTTCTGTTCTTATTTGAGATGTTATTGCATAATAGCTACCAATATAATAATCTTTTTTACAGATTTTTGTGTTTCCACACGAGAGGCTGCTCTTAAATTTATTGGGCAGTCACACCATTCAGTGATGAGTTGGCTGGCATCTGTGTGAATGAGCAAATCAGTGGAATTCTTCATGAATTAGGACCAGGAGGTTGCACAAAGTGACGCAACATAACAGGTGGACGAGACTTAGATTTGGAGTGGAGCATGGTGTGCACGATGGGATCATTTAGTGTCACCAAAAGCAGCTCACATCCCATGAGCACAGTGAAAGCAGTGAGTGGGTTGGACTATTTGGGGGAACTGGGTGAGTGAGTGTAGAAGTGCTTATGTCACAAAAGTTATATCATAACAGAAAAAAAAGTTAGACCTTTTAATTCCACATTGTGCGTGTGCGTGTGTTCTGGGTGCTTGCGTTCAGCCTTTTCATAATCAGTCTCCGTTGTGTCTGTGGACTGCTGGTACTGCAGTATGTTGTGGGGATTTTGGTGAGTTAAACCTGCATGGTTGGCCATTGGATTCGTCCCGCATAGCCTAGCCCAAATATGTCAAGCGTGACAATATTAGTCATTTCATGCCAAAAAAAGAATAGTGGGTCATATTCACCCCTCCTCTGCCTCTTAAATCCGTGCATGCACACACAGACAGACACGCACTTTCGCCTGTCGGCCCTCCCCTCCTTCTCCTCCCTCTCTGTCTCTCTCTCCCTCTCTCCCGCTCTCTCTCTGTCTCTCTCTCTTACACACACGCACGCAAGCACACACTCAGCATGCTTCATTATACACTTGCCCACACAGCATAGCGTGCCGGAAACAGACTCAATAGATGCCAAGCTCCCGGTCCCTGCAGGCTCAGTGCCCCTAAAACACTGGATGCACCTTCCCAAATTAGGTTAATTTGCTTTTAGCACAGAGAATGCCAAAAATACAGTCTAGTGGTCCCATAAACAATTATTACAGAGACATAATTTGATTATTTGGGGGGGGGGTTTCAACAACCTGGCTGTTTAACAATCAGACCAGACAAAGTGAAATAGATATGAGCTTTTAAAATCATGATGATCAAGACACTTAAAAATGTTACGACAACACCGATGTTGTATTATGCAATCAGACTATTCTGAAAGTGGGTTACACGTTTTACAAAACATTCAGTAATTTATGTCACAAAGGGAGCTCTGATAAACTTCATACATGACGAGATTATTCTATTGTCTATTGTCCATTGTCGTCCAGTTCAGTACTGCTTTGTGTACGATGCTGCATTACAGTAAAGGCCGGCTACTGCCCTTCTTCCGATGCCCTTATCACAGGGGTATTTGAGGATATGGCCAGTTTCAGAGCGGGGAGTGAGAGAGAAAGAGGAGGGGGAGTACAGAGAGAGGGCTTGTCTTCCCTCTACCCTCTTTGGCACAGTAGAGTGCAAGGCTTGATTACTGTCTCTCTTATTTTTTCCCCTTTTGTCACGTTCACCAATTTTCTTTCTGCTGTGCAGGCAGATAAACAAGCACGGAAGGTAAGCTAGACTTGAGTGGGCGAGTGCAATTTGCATCAGAGCGACTGAGTCTGCACGATTCAATGACGGGTCTAGAAATAGCATGAACATGCATCACAAATGTAATCATAGCAAAGAGTTCTCTCTCCCTCTCAGTAATGGTGAGTGGGTGACATTAGCCCAGATTAAGACACAGGTTTGCTTTGGTCAGCCACAGAGAAATAAGGGCAATTATATCATATAAAAGGCAAAAATGTCTGTCTAAAGACATTTGTAAACCAACCGGCCCTGCGGGAATGTCTGGCCGTTATTTCAAATTACTTCTGAGGCAATGAATTAAAGGCACACAACCCAAACAGAGCATGGAGTGTGACCTATGCATGCAAGCAGGCAGAGCTCAGCTGACTTCAAGGCTTTGTCTGCCTGCATTTTGTACACAACTGTTTATTCATTCTCCATTATAACAAATTAAAATAATTAGGTGTCCTTTAAAGGCAAACATATTCTCACGAAATCTATTTGAGTCAGCTTTTTGTGCACTTCTTGGAAGGCTCTGACATTTATGTAACTGTTTACTTGTCAGCTATTTACATGGAGTTACACCATGTGTATATTAAGTTACATATGACGATCAATATCAGTTTCAACTTCCTGTACCTAACTGTAATGACTCCCCACAGCTCATCTGTTAACTCTGTTGTTGCAAGTCACACTGCCAGAAGAACGCCACTTGCCTGTTCATGTCAATCAGGGCCCTTCCTGCCATGCTCTGTCTCCGGCTGCCAAAGCATAAAATTGAAGTGATGAGCATTACCAACGGATGACTCCATCCCCTGAGACTGTGGTTGAGGTGGTTGTGGCAATGCTTAACTTGCTCAAGATGTTAAGATGCTTCTTCGCCAATGGTTGATGGAAATAGAACAGTTTCTGAGGTCTAAAGATTGAGGATTAAGATGGCTGTGTTAGGGAATATTAGGGTATTTCCCAAATGGGAGCCATGATCTCAACTAAAAAACGTAATTGAATAACTTTGCATCATATTAAATGTAGCTATTTTTGTACGGGACATACATCAAGGGTCATTTTAAATTCAGTACAATGCTTTTACTTTGGTAGGAAAACACTTTTCCGGTGCTAAATCCCCGCCAACTTGACGGACATTGGACGTTTCCACACTGCGTGGCTGTACTACGTCGTAGCCATAGCAACAGCCCAGAGCAGGCTTGTGTCAGGAAAAAGTCAGTCAAACATTTGAGTATTTAATGTGTTTTTTTCGACTTCACTCCGCAGGAGACTGTTGACTATGGGTAGGTGAAGTTTTATTCCGTTTACAGCTCGCTATCAACCAAACAGCTTCACGTGTGTGTGTGTGTGGCTGCACTGATTTGTTGACAGGTGAGTTAGCTAAACTAGCTAGCTGATAGCTAAGTAGTTTACAACCGTCTCTGTGATCAGCGTCACTTCCTGAAAGCTGTTTCACGTCAGCGTTTGTCCCTTATTTATTTAACAAAGACTCACAGCAATGCAGAGCTGATGTTAGATAATGTTTACTATGCACAACGGAAGTAAAGTCTGTCATTTAATATGTAAATATTCAACTTTATTGAAATATTGATGATGTGTAGTCTCTGCAATGTAGCTTACATAAAAACACTTAAATCTGATTTCCAGGTATATGTGTCTACAGGCCTACAATAAATTCACACGCAGTCTGCACGTCCAAGTTATATAACAGAGTGTGGACTGGTAGCTGGAAAGATGCTTGTTCACTGCCATTGTGCTCTTGAGCCAAGCATCGAACCCCTAACATGCTGGGGGGGCAATCATGGGCAGCCCTGCATGTATACATCCATGTGGTGTGCGTGTATGTATTTGGAAATGGTTGATTGAAAAACAATATATATTATCTTGTCTCCGGGGATTCATAAAGTAGTTATTATTCATCTCCTTCTAGTTGTTAGGTAACAGAAGAACATAACTTCCTGCCGCTCACCTGATCTATGAATATACAATTTGTCTTGTGGATCAATGAAATGTAATTATTTCAACTCCTTCTGCTTCCTTCAGGATGGGATGGGTGGGTTCGGGGGCATTTCTTCATTCTGTGTCCTCCCTTCCAAAGTCGCCGAATGCTTTGTGCCCTTCAGTGCAGCCGAACTACGGGCCCTTATGAGTCTATATGTTCGTGCATGTTTCCCTCT
This sequence comes from Taurulus bubalis, assembly GCF_910589615.1. Taxonomy (NCBI): domain Eukaryota; kingdom Metazoa; phylum Chordata; class Actinopteri; order Perciformes; family Cottidae; genus Taurulus; species Taurulus bubalis. The sequence continues at coordinate 19,936,062 of NC_136598.1, read as the reverse complement.
CACGACTTAGGCATGCGTCCATGCAGAATAGATGAGTTTATGAACAGCTTGCCTCTCTCACATTAGACTGATTAATAGTTCAATCAGGGCTAAAACGGACAAAATGTCATGGGGGAACAGTTGTCATGCAAAGTCCGCTCTTCATATCTGCGTCCATCTAAAAAGGATAGGCCTGCTCAATGCTGTCACATGGGCGTTAATAATTTATCTGTGTTGTGTGAGCCTGGCGATTGGGGATGTCTGCCGTGTTTTTAAATGCCGAGCCTAGAGACAGTAGGGGGGCAATCAGGCTTTTAGCGTGCGTGAGCATGAAGCTCTTTGATGAGGCAGGGTTATCTGCACTTGTCAAGCATGTGTGTACTCCCTCGGCCTCTTACACACACACACACACACACACACACACACACACACACACACACACACACACACACACACACACAGGGAGTATATGCATGCTTGTTTACATGCTAGTTCTTGAATTATTGGTTTGTGTGTCAAGTTAAACCTGACCTGGCTTTGCATGAGTTCTTAGATTGGATGTGCATCTGTCCGTGTGCGTTGTGCATGTGGCCGAATCCTTGTGTGTCTGTGCTGTACATTGTCCTGCGTGTTCTCTCACTCTATTTCCCTCTGATGGCCTGTGAGGGCATTTAATGTCTGGCATGCAGACGTGCATGGGGAACCATCTGATTGGAGAGACCTCTGGCCCCTTAAGTTGGCCAGAGGTATTTAATCTGAAGTCAAGTGTTGAGTTGGCGTGATGCTTTCCTCTCACTAATGGTGCACTGATAGATAAATGCCCCGAGAGCGTGCAGACACACACACACAGATAGGCAGACAGAGGCTGGGTTAGGCTTGCACTGTTCTCCTCCCACGGCCTCACTGGCCACTATTACACAACATGGGATAGCTGGACGTTCCTCAACTAAGAAGTCGAGCACAGCACAATGTACACTTTTTTTCTGGCCTTGTTTGACTGATTTTGTGGATATTTACCACTCTTGAAGGTTGAATTGGTCTTTGAAACCTTGTGTCGCCCTGCAGTGGAATACAGGCTGTCTGTGAAGTCAAAATACCCTCAGCTGTGAAATGCCATAATCTACAGTCTATAAATTTAATACCATAAGCTGACTGACTGATTAATCTATCGAATAGATTGTGCGGCAAATGGGTTTAATATGGTGGACATCACGCTAAGGGATTTGCCCTTACATTAACCTCAGAGTCTAAGTGCTATTCATCAGTTTAAAAGTGCCACCCACTTTTATCCTGAGAAGAGTCACATTTTCCTGGGTAACATTGGGAAGAACACAGTGCCTGAGGATGGTTGTAGAACTGCTTTTATCAGGATTTAATTAGTTTTAGAGTGATAAGGTGGCATGTTTTGTTTTGACACGCATTGTGTTTTGTCTCGAGGCTGCTCCTGTTGGTCATTGTGCTCTAACTTGAAAGAGGTGGATTTTATGCATGAATCTGGAAGTTAATTACAGAGAACTGAGACAACACAAGGAATAACCTCACTAAGAGAGAGATAGAAGAAAATAATACCTCTGAAAAAAGATTGTTTCTCTCTTAAAAGTTGAGTCGGGATGAAATAAAAAAACAATCAATGCAAACATTTTTATTTTTTATTTGTATATCAAATCCAATCTTCCTGTGAAACAAAATATGACGTGTGTTTACTTCAGCTAGTATTTACCACTTCATTGGTTCTAGATCGTCATTGTAAATTGATGATTTGGTGCTGTTAGTCAAAGCAAGGACTTTAATGATGCCTCCTAGGTTTCCAGTATCAACAGATGTATTATTATTCCATTCATCCATCAGTATTAAATATAATATTTAGGTGCTGCCCTAGTTTGCAGCATCAAATGGAAATCCATCACACACACACACACACACACACCAAATACAATTTCCAGTATCGCTAATTCTGCTGGTTTTCTCGTGCCCAGGAGACGAAGAAAGATCTAAGGAGGCGGAGCAGGAGGAAGAGGAGAAGGAAATGAAGACGGTTCTTCAGTGTCCTCCGATCTACCCACTGCCTGTAGAGATAAAAAAGGTAGGCAGTTCAAAGATCATGTTTGTGAAAACCCATGACAGGTACTTGTGTATTTTCATATCCGAACACCAAGACTTTCCTCCCAGGGGAAAACATATACATATCAAATCATTTTCACCACACACACAGACATACACATTCCCTTTGTGACCATACTGCTACCTTTCAAAGCAGCATGTTGATGAAAGACCATATTGACACAACATATGTCGCTAACAAATGAGATTTTTTTACAACCCAGAAATACAAATGTATATGTTCCACCCTAAAGGGTGTTTCAACACTACTGTCTCTCTCTCTCGCTCAATATTGTGCAGTAATCCATGTGATTTGAACAAGAAATGGGACAATGTCTCATCTTTTAATCTGTTTTTAGATGAAGCAATTAGGAAATAACATGGCAATGATGGCGTGTTGTCGATGTCAGGTGGCAGTTGCATATTCCCATATGATATGCCATATGGTATGAATATGAATTAGCAGGGAATATTGGTTCCTTTCAACGGGAAGCATGCAGGGTCTCTATTACCAGCTAAAGCAGTGTATTCTCTGTTTGTCAAAGGAAACTATATCTCCAAAGACCATGTTTTCCAGAAATTTTTCACTCTTTTTTTTTTCACGCTGAAGTAAAATCATTTTTCACATGAAACTCTTTTGAAAAGCTTCTTTTTATATGCCCTTACATGACAAAAAGAATACTCTGCAAAGTAATTACACTAAGAAAAGTTTCTGGCCAATGGTTGTAACCAGTCGTTTATCTTCCCATTTTGTTTTAGAGCATTTTCTACTTTGGTTCTGAGCAAAGCTATTTCATTTCTTATGCCTTTAGGGAAACCCAGCCAACATGGCGTCATTTCCACTTACAATAGTACCTTTGTATCTATCATCTCTTCCACATTAGAACTGCAGAATAAACAAACAGAGCAGCTGGCTGCTCCTGAGAGGGACCTCTGTGATTGCTTTACCTGCAGCGCCCCAAAAGGCTGTGGAAAACTGGACAATAGCTTTCTGTCTTTTACAATCTTTCCACTCCACATTTTCCTGCACTGTCAGACTTTGCTGGAACAGAGTACAATGTTGTCATAAATAATAATCTGGAACGATCCTTTAATATGCTGAGCCATACTGTATAATATCAGTTATATTTGGTGTTTTGTGACCGAGTCAACGTAGCATGACGCTTTACGCTCTCTTCCTGTCTCTCTCAGTTGCCGCGTCTGCCGCTCTCGAGTCATTTCTGGAATTTCTCATTCAGGCCAGTAGATGGCTGTGAACAATACACCCCCCGTGGTATTATCTGAGGGTGGCCTTTCCATGCTATACGTACAAACAAAATCCCCCCCAGCCTTCTCTGAAACTCTTCTACAAATACACACACACGCACACGCACGCACGCACGCACGCATGCATGCACACACACACACACACACACACACACACACACACACATTACACACACACACACACACATGCACACACACACACACACACACACACACACACACACACACACACACACACACACACACACACACACACACACACACACACACACATCTATTTCTCTGCCTGCTGCGCCAAGGCCAACAAACTCAAATGGGAATCCATTTTACTTATTGATTTCCGTGGTGGCCATCCATCTCTCCCCTGTGTGTGTGTGTGTGTCCATTCAGTGTGTGTGTCCATTCAGTGCTTCTGTTTATGATTTGTCACAAGGGGCATGTGATGAGAGAGAGAGAGAGAGAGAGAGAGAGAGAGAGAGAGAGAGAGAGAGAGAGAGAGAGAGAGAGAGAGAGAGAGAGAGAGAGAGAGAGAGAGAGAGAGAGAGAGAGAGAGAGAGAGAGAGAGAGAGAGAGAGAGAGAGAGAGAGACATTTTGATCATTGCCCATCTGGTTCAGTCTCAGGATCTGCCCTCCCTCCCTCCTTTTCCTCGCCCTGTCATCCACTCATATTCCAATAGGTCCATAAAATAGAGGATGTTCTGGGCTTAGCCCCCCGCTGAGTACACTTCAGCACCATTTATTGGAGGAGGCTTAGGTGGCTGGGGCGAGTGGAGAACAAAAAACAACAGAGGCAGTGTGCTTTGCAGGCGCAAAGCTGTGGGCAGCACCATGTGCACTAGTCGGCGTGGGAGGCAAAGAGGAGGTGGTGTACTAACAGGCCCATTTAAGTGCTGTTAATCCTGGTGTGCTGGGAGAGGGCTGGCACCAAGGTTTAATGGTGGGCTGCTGAGAAGGAGAGCGCTGCGGTTACACACAAACATCATGCCTCCCACCCACACACTGGGGCACAGAAACACACACACACACACTGAACTTTCATGCCGAGAGTATGTTTATTGTGGACACAAACACGGGGATGCAGCTCAGACACAGCTACAGGTGACACACACATGACTACACTTACTCTTACATTACAGGACAGTGAAGTAAATTATACTAGACAGGAAGTGACACCACCCACTATGATCATGGGTTTCCTGTTCCGTGTGTTTTCTCCCACATGAAAAAAAGTTGGGTTGATTTCCAAGTCTGACTATTTAAACTGGAACGCCGCCTGAAGTCTGATTTCCCTGACCTCAAAATCCAAGATGGCTGCTCCTCGTATGCTGCTTATTAGCATGTCTGTCTTATTAAATTAGTCATACACACACAGAGGTGTCAAAAGTATTCACATTCATTACTCAAGTAGAAGTATAGATACTAGGGTTTAAAAATACTTCTGTAAAAGTTGAAGTATCAACTCAAGCTTTTTACTTAAGTAAAAGTACTGATTTCAAAACTACTTAAAAGTATAAAAGTAAAAGTAATGTAAGGGGATTTTTTTCTCCCATTAAGGACAAACTCTTAAGCCACGTCTCAGGGGCCTATAGTGCACTACCCCACCTCCCCCCAAAACAATCATTTTTATAAAGGCCATAATGACTATAATGTTTTAAAATGTTATGTTAAAAAATGTGGGATGCACTAGGCTACCCGTTTCAGCTGCATATATGCCCATTTAAAATGATCACATTTTACTACAATGCAAATACATTAAAGTACCATATGTGTACTACTGAGCATTAACATGCGATTCATGGAGCGGAAGGCATGATAACTAGTAGCCTATAAGTATTGCAATAGTGCAAAATAGGCGGCGGCGGCGACTCCGACACAAACACTTAAAGCTGTGGTTCTCAAACTTTTTCTGTAAATAATATAATTGTGTGACTCATCTGTGCTTTTATAAATAACAGAATACAGAAAAGTAAATCAGATTGCCCCATCAGACAATGTTTTCTGTAAGTTCTGTCTGTGCAAAAAATAACTCATATTTAGTTAGTACTAAATAGCTTATTGTGGAAAACAATAAGCTTTTAATTTTTTTTGCCAAACAAAACAGAATGAGTGCAGATATGTGAGCCATCAGGTTGTATCAGTATTAGTGGCTGCAGTGAGCTGCTTTCCTCGACACATGTTATAAACGGGGTTGTAGAATTGATACGGCCTCTCTCAATTCATGCTCAATATTGAGCTGAGATCTGTTTTTTATTTTGAGAAACGCAACAGCAGGAAAAGACGAGCTCACGGAGCTCACGGCGTCGCGTCAAATCGCGCATGCGCAACCTGTTAACGGCGTACCGCAACCATTTACCCGAAAGTACAGGCATTTGTCCATGTATTTATTAATGACTTAGTTTTAGAGGTTTTTTGTGTGTGTGTTTTTGAACGATGACGAGCCGGAATGAAAACAAACCAAAATTAAATAGTAACGAGGCTATTTTTAAAATGTATGGAGTAGAAAGTACAGATATTTGCGTGAAAATGTAAGGAGTAGAAGTAAAAAGTCGTAAAAATAAATACTCCAGTAAAGTATAGATACCCAAAATTTCTACTTAAGTAAAGTAACGAAGTATTTGTACTTCGTTACTTGACACCTCTGTACACACAGTACTGTCCAACTTCAATCTTTGGACATGTTGCTATGTTCTTTGTCTGCCCAAAAAATCTGTTGTAATGCGTTATTATTATCTCCTACTGCCGATGACAATTTCTGAGGTTAATGGAAGGCAGCATTAGTAACTCCTCACTCTCTCTGTGTTTCACGTAGATTAGTTTGAACCGTATTTCACATTGTAAATGTTAGTATATGTACCAGTTTATTCCTGTTGCAGTGTATGTGAATGGCATAAGCTGACAGGAACTGTTTTCTAGCTACCCACTGGCTTAGTTATTTTAGTGAGGTTCATGGGCGAGTAGTGAATTGTTTTCTTCTTTTCTTTTATATTTCTGTAGAGCTAAATAAACCTCTCCCTGCCAGCATAATCGTTTTTGCAAGGGAACTGAAACTAATCTATGCAGTATTATATTTTATTGTAAATATGCTGAGAAACGCATGGTGTTTTTCAGTTCCACCCTGTGTCTTGTAAATCCAGTCACGCTTCCCCTCGGCCCCTGTCTTTATCTTTCTCAAAGGCACATTATCGCTCATTATTCAGGGCAGGAGAGCGGTACTCCTTCCTTTCACTTAATTGTCTTTGAATTGAAAATCAACTCAAACCTGCTTCTCCAAGCAGGTGGTCAGACTAAAAATAGCACTGCGTAAAAAAAAAATGAAAGGGCTGCGTTGGCGTGTTGCTACTGGTACCAGTGAGAAGATGGAATATGATCTAGGAAGTCCAGTTTGATTAAAACACCCATTCATTTGAAAGTTTATCTGTTAACACCTCTCAGAAGTTTTAAATACCGTGAAACAGAAAAGTTATGATTGCGTAATAAATCATACTATGTTCTTTTTTTGAGGATCACAAGGTGAAAACTAGAAACAAAGCAACCTACCTCCTCTGGATTGCCTCAACACTGTTTACCTCTTCCTTAGTTGGCAGGCTTTTTTATTCCGAGTTGTCCACATAACACATTTGCCAGCAGTGTTCTAGTCCAAGGATGAGTTGTTTTTGGTGCAGCGCCGAGCAGAGTACACCAAAGTCTTTTTCTGCGGCAGCTGAGCACCCCATGTTCTCTACAAGGCCCTGAAACTACATATTCACTTCTCAAGGGTCACATCCTGAGGAGCTCAAACACACAGTGGAACAGGACAAGACGTTCACCCCCGACAGAGAGGGAAGCACAGGGAGGGGAGGCAAGAAACGCAAGTGGAGAAAGGGGGACAATACTCCCTGTTAACTTCTCAAATGTTGTGGTCCGCAAAGAGCTCCAAAACACAATGTAACGGGACAAGACGTTCACTTGAGAGATAATTAGCGAGCGGGTGCAGAGAGCGAGGGTGGCAGAGTGAGAACAGGGAGCATCCCAGTGCCTGTGCAGGGGAGATATGTGACTTTCTTGTTTTATTTTCCATCTGACATCTGTGTTTACCTACCCCTCTCCACACATTCACGTGCACACACGCTGCACGTCATGGCATGCATTCACTACCTGTCTGACTCTAGTTTCATTCATAATTGAGGTGCCAAGTTTTGTTCGCCAGTGCATTCACATTTCAGCCCGAGGCGGCCATCCCATCACTCTAGTGTCTCAGCAACTTGGTACTTTTCTCTCTCTCTCTCTCTCTCTCTCTCTCTCTCTCTCTCTCTCTCTCTCTCTCTCAGAGAGTGCACTGGATGTGTCACCATGGGGACCTGCAGTACTGACAGGTTTGGCTGCCTGGCTGACTGCTGTCTAAAGTGTGACTGGAGGTAAAACTTACAGCTGGAGCTTAAGCATTGTGTGTGTATTTTGTGCACGCACACGCCTCACTTTGTGAGACCTTGAGAGTGAGGACATTTTTTTTATGTAATGGGAGAAGATTTAAGCCGGTTGTGCCCTCAAAGACTTGATCTTATGTCTACAAACCTTCGTTGCAAAAGCAGCAGCTCCTGTCCTTCATCTGTGTCTACGGACCTCACTGACTGCAGGTAGCATGCGCTTTGGCAGCGCTCAAGAGCCCGTCACTTCATCACTGCGGTTGGGAACTGAAGCAGCAAAAAATAGACTCGAAGCATGTAAACGGCTTTTTGGTTGTTGTCACGTGCGCAAGAAGAAAAAACTGCGAGCTCTTATGCAGTCTTTGTGTATAGACAGCTGTGTCGGCGCGTGAGATGCTTGGCTGAAACGCCTCCTGTGTAAATAAGCCTTTGACATTTTATTTAGATTAACTTAAGGGTGAGTGGGGGGGATGAGGCTGCATTCTGTAACAACCGGATATGAAGTAACTGACAAAAATGTATTAATTAAAAAAGCAATTTCATTTTCTCACACTCAAACCATGAATGTGGATCGGACAGTTGCGTCTCCTTTGCTGTGCACGCTTGATAATAAATGGAAGAACACCTTCACTTCTACAGTTAAATGTTGACCTTTTCCTGCAGACCCGACAACACATCTGACTTGTATCATACGTGCATGTTCTAAGTCCATGCTTTGACCACACTGCCCTCTGTATGTTGATGGCTCCGGTACAAAAGGCTCTAAGGCTTCACTCATCGTCATTCAAGTGGATTCAGTTGAGCTAGGACTGCTGAAAAAACACCCGTCATCTCGTTATCCAACCGCTTCACCTCTGTATGACTCCTGGTTTCTCTCCTATTAGTTTACAAATTCGAATCAAACCTCTAATCAGCTTTCCCTTTTTATTTTTAGCTTCATTTTCTAAGACGTCTGTTGTTGATAAGATGTTGCATCCGTCAGATGTTTTGGCTCGCCGAGCCTCTCTGTGTTGTCATTCTTTTTTTACGAGGACGTAATAAAACTCTACTTGATTCAAGCTGTCTTGCAGAATGTCTGAAATGAACCTCATATGGCGTACGTGGTAAAAACCTGCGACAGTGTGTGTGTGGCCCCAAACATGTTTAAAAATGCCCCGCTGTCGGTGTCCTTTTGGGGAGTGGTCACACAGTGTGTGTTTACTTATTCTAAAATCCGCCGTTTTGTTGGACCGTACACATCTGCCTCTCTGATTTACGGCGTCATCATCCTCTAAGGCGCTTTTGGTTGCATCTCTATTAAAATAGTGTTATACAAATATCCTTGAAGTCGTTTTCCACTCTCTCGAGTTCTACAGTCCCTTTTTAATAGAAATGGTTTAATCCCTTTCTTGGTACATCCTGAAGTTCCCTCAGGGGATCAATAAAGGCTTATCCTATTTGAGAAGAACTTTTTTTTTTTTCAAGCATTTTATTACAAGAACAGAACAATATCGCCTGGGCAACAGTATATAGAAAGTTGAGATGTCGTCATGTACTCTGCAGTACGCAACATACGGCAGTACAGCGCGTTCTTTTGGACACCGCACAGGAGACTGAGCCGTTGAAGTTACAACACTGAAACGTTTCTCATCACCAGTGGGGTTTGTTCGCTGGAGAGCTCTTTGTTTTTCTTCTTCCTCAAACCCGACACTCAGATGATGACTGCTTTGTCTGATTCTTAAAAAAAACCATTTGTATCTGCTTCCACTGTGTATCAATGTAAAGGAGTAAATCAAAGCCTCTTTTGAGTTTTTCCGTGACTCTCACTGTTGACTGTCCAGGCGATGGCTCTCAACTGCTCTTGCTCTCCTTCTCCGCCCATCCATTTTTAATGTGAGCATGGCCCGTCTCCTGGAGAGTAGAGACGGGCCACATGTCCCAGTGAGCTTCACCTCGCTCCTTTTCTCTGCCGTCTCTTCTCTCTCCGTCTGTCTCACCTTCTCTCTATATATCGTTCCATCACTTCTCCTTTCCTTGAGTAATGGCTAGTTTTAAACCAGACACACTCCTTCCCTTTTTGTTTTCTTCAACCTTCTCCTCAATACGACCTCAGAAGGTCGATGGGGAATGGTCGCATATGTCAGAAGTGTTCTCTCTCTCTCTCTCTCTCTCTCTCTCTCTCTCTCTCTCTCTCTCTCTCTCTCTCTCTCTCTCTCTCTCTCTCTCTCTTTCTCTCTCTTTGTCTCTCTCACATTTCTGCACCTTTTCAGCAGGCATGACTTCTATCACAATATATCTGATCCCGATAACGATATCAATAGAGCAGGATTTCTGGTAATTCCAATAATTCAATCTAGTCAATATGAATTAACCAGTATTCATCATATTTTAAGTATTTAATGTACTTTTTTTTTTCTCCATTTTATCAAGAATTGTAGTGCAAAATCATCCGATTTTCTGGGAAATTTGAGTTAGTATATTCTTGTTATCATTTTAGACCACGCAATTGTGTATATCTCGATTTGTGATTTAATCACGATACAATTCCATTGAAAGATGATTACAAATATGATTGAATCATTGCCCGGTCCTCCTCTTTAGTCTGTGTTCTTAAAGAGAAAGAGAGAGAAAGAGAGATTAAGAGAGAGGGAGCGAGCGAGGTCATCAGGTGATCGCTGATCTGCATTAATGACTGAGAGACAGTGGGGGTGGGGGTGGCGGGGGGGGGGGGGATTATTGAGCAATATTGTCACGGGTGTTGTCTGGTGCCTGGAAATACAAAGTGGCAATATTGCACGATAATCCAAGGGTCATTGTAAGGTCACTGTTGCTGTTATGAAGCAGTTTCAAAGCCAGCCACTGTGGCAGTTGTTTCCCCTCCCCAAAAAATACCCAGCATCCACATTGTGGTGAAACTGCCCTCATCACGTTAATGTCATGTCAAGATACATCGGGTTACAACTTGGTTTTATAGCAGAAGAAGTATCTACATCATGAAATAAAGGAAACTCAGTATTTTGTACCAATTCACACGGAGAGAAATCCATTGTGAAAGGAGAAGAATTTCCTCAATGGACCATTATCTGACATTTACAAAGATGTATTGTGCTTTCAGCAAGAAGTGCAAATATCACTTTTTGAAAACTGGTAAATTTACTACCATCGTTTCTTGCTATCATGGTGACAGATTTCCCCACTTGAACATTTTCAGAGCTCATTACAACTAGTCTCGGCATGTTTTGTGGGCGCTTTTAAAAGTAATTAAAAAAAGAAACCTCAATATCTGAGGTAGAGTGGGTACAACGGAAAAGTGATACACCACTTAAATTAAAATAACCGCCTCACTCGAAAGGTGGCCTTCTGTGACGTAGAGCTTGACACATTTGTAGAGTCAATCTGAATACAATCCTCTCTGTTTTTACTCATTCATAAGCGTCTGAAGCTCTGAGGCTCCTTTGCCTAATGTGCTTCAGCACAGAGTTAAGCACTGCAGGCGACGGCTCTTGTTTTCTCTTGCTTAAGAGGGTTAAATGAGGTTGCATTCGGCCTCGCTCCGCTGACTGTCATCCAGTCAGACAGAATGTCATTCCACCTGGTTTAAGCTGCAAATGAAGATCATAAAAGTAGGATAAATGTTAAGAAGCTATGGGTTCACTGACAAACTGGGACGGCAGCGGAAATAACACAACACACCCAGATCGACAGACAGACAGAAGGACACGCACACGCACATTTCAGCCAGTGTTACCTCCTCTGGCCTCTCCTGGCTTACTGTGCCGTGCCATGTCGTGCCGAGCCGTGTGTTGTGATGCGTGGTCTAGTGGGGCTAACGGAAGCACATGTGTTGTCTGCTAACTCTGATTAATGTAACAGACTATACTCCCCCTTCTCTCTCTGGATTTTTTTTTTTTCACTGGCCGCCCTGCTGTCCTGGCTTCACCTCTTACATGTATGTCTGCACTCAGTCTGCGTTTCAGTCGTGTGCCCTGAGAGCCGAGAGAGTCATTAAATTATAATACAGTTCCTCTCTCGCTTTGTTGGTATAGCATATAGTGCATCGGGGTATGTGAAGTAAACAATGTCGGCTAAAATGGTACAAAACGTAATCGCAGGGCTCAGGAAGCGTTCACATTTCAGTCTTCTATATTATCATTCAGCTATGGTTATGGCTATAACATTATATGCCCAGTTAAGGGTGCATAACGTGCAGCAGGAGTAATTGTATACATGGAGGAAACGCGTGTTTCAGAGTTTGTAGTAATCATGCATTTTAGAATGAGTGGATCGTATTGTCTAAAGTTTCTGGCAAAACATTTAGTAATTTAAGGAATTTTGTGGAATCTTTGTGAAATATAATTTAAAATCTTCCTGGTTTGCATTGCAGTTTAGATGCAAGGTCGGATATGTCGACCATATTCCATAATCTCCCTTTTTATTTACTCTTTCATCTAAACAGGTCGGTCATATATTAGTAAGTTTGCTAGGCAGCAGGGATTTATGGCAGTTTGGTGTAAATATTTACTAACAACTGAGTTTTTCCTTTATTATTAATTCTCACACGCATTTCAAGACACCACAGCGTCACAGATTTTCTTTTAAATAAATGACTGTTTCGTCACAATACAAACAGAAAGTATAGCAATATTTATACATTTGCAGTATTATGAATTTGGTGCCTGTGTCGGTATTTTCAGAAGTTGCTCTTGCCGGTTAAATTAGGCCTCACTTTCCAGCGCTCCTGATGATGACTGTAAAAAGCTACCTGGCTGCAGAGGGTGAAGCTCTATAGCTAACTTTAAGAAACTACATTAAGACAAGACTCCCAAATGACCAAACCCCATCTCACACACACACACACAATCAAATGGAGACAGCCAATCATCTGCCCGCTTCTCCTCAGGCTAGTTGTTTGTTGTTGTGTGTGTGTGTGTGTCGTGCCGTGCCTTGCCTTGCCGTGCTGTGCCATGTCGTGCCTCGCCCTGTGTTTTGAATGTGATGTGATGCGTGGCCAAGTGCTGGTCGAGGCCGCCATAGGTGATTCTTTCCCGACCACTGCCCTTTCCCCGCTTCCACGCAAAGGAGCAAGCGAGGTAGGCGGCCAGGCAGACGGGGAAGGAAAGGCGAAGGAAAGAGGGGACAATGTAACGGGAAGACAGCCAGTCAGCCGGCAAACATGCAACCCTGGATTATACAGGGGGAGGGGGGGTTGGCGGGGGGTATAAACCCTCACTTTATTATACTCCCAAATTTTCATTACTACCCCCACGGCTCAACCGCCCACCATTCCTGCACTTTGTCTGCTCGGCTGACTTCGTCCTGACTTTTTTTGTGCGACAGCGGCTGATCGTTTCTTCTGTCTCCACCCCGCACATATGTCGTGTGTGAGTGATTGACTGTGGATTCCTCTGTGCTACTCTCTCATACGGACACACACACAGCCCAGAAACTGGCCATCTCACACACTTTGATTCATCCACTCAACAGTACAGTATGCCCCTGATCTGTCTGCCCCCTCCCTCCTCTCCTCTCGGCTGCTCGCACGCCTCTGCCCCCACTCTTGCACTTCCCTCTATCCCTTGTGACCGCGACTACCCCTCCCTATTTCCTCCTCCAAGCTCACCCAGATACACACACACACGCACACGCACACAGACAGATAAACAGGCATAGAAACATATTCATTCTCAAAGACACGCACGCCGTGCCGTGGTCAAGGAACTTATAAAACACACAATGTTCACACACATGCCCACGTCTATACACGCCAACACTCGCTCATAAACACACACTTGTCATGTGATGTGTAGTGCGCCATGGGGTCCAGATGAGTGGAATCTCAGTGTTGGCTCTCGCTACACTGAGCACCACAGGGGGTCTTTATCGTCACAAAAATCAACAAAGCCACAGTCACGAAGCGCTGTCTTGATCTCTCACACACTAGCACGAGCGAAAACACACGAGAATGTGCGCACAGGCATATTCACACACACACACACCGGCAACACACCCAAAAATAAAATAAAAAATACAGTCACACGAAGTGACAAAAGCTCACAAAAACATTCTCATTTTGACACGCAAGGACAAGAGCACAGCTGGACAATGTTTTCAGTGGGACACACACACACACACACACACACACACACACACACACACACACACACACACACACTCACTCACTCTCCACAAGCTCTCACGCAATGTCAGAGTCCGAAAAAGAAAAATAATTTAGGAAAATTAGGGGGAAAAACAAGGATAAATCTCTCAACAACTTAATCCCTTCTTAAATGCTTGCGTGATCTATTGTGTTTGTGATTTCACGGACAGAGAGAGAAGTGGGATGAAGTGCCAGCGCAGCAGATGGAAAGGAGAAAGCATTTGTTAGATTGAAAGTGGGAGGGAATTTGAAGGTGATCGAGTTTAGAAGGATGCAGGTATGGTGCGAGGCAGCACTCCTGCCTTTGTTTTTCCCCCTCTCTAAATCTGCCTCCCATCATCATATCACTTGATTAAACCTAATCCTAATGCCTCTAATCCTCCAAGCACCCAAGAAAAAAAAAACCCTGCCTAAGTGCCTTTTACTCCTCCTAACGCCTCCCAACAGATATTAGTGTGCAATGGATTGTGCCTCTACACAGTATCTCTGTGACACTGCTTTATGAGCGTGGGCTGTAGTTTTTCTAGCCTGCTCGCTCTCCAAAATGACTCGAGGGGTTTTTAGATACTGAGGATGAGAGAAAATAAATTGTTTAGTCTGTTTGTGAAGATCTGTTGGGGCCTGTTGTCTACTCGGTTTCTGCCTGCATGGTGTCCCTCCTTTATTAAAAGAGTACTTATATATGACAAATATGATCTAGTTTTTCTGTTGTCAGATTGTTGATATGGGCTGAGATTTTGACTGATCTGTTGGTCTTTAAGTACCACAAACTTGCAGCACATATGAGGTAATTACACCAGAAAAGTAGGCTTTGTAAACAGGTAAGTTGTCACACAAAGGAAAAAGGGGTTGAGGAGCTGCTAGATGCAAGAACAAAAAACATACAATCCTTGCCCCATTTTTTTTTTTTTGTGCCTTTAGTGTCTGATTTTGTTGTCAAGAAAGAAACCGCTCATAATACAGCTCTTCTAGCTTCTCTCTAAGTCTGCACTTCATAACCGACCAGCATGAACGTCGGAGGAGGCGGGACGTTTCATCGTCCTTCTCGTGCGTCTTGTCTGCACGCCGGCCGCGTCTCCTCACTCCCTCGGTACATGAGACAATGAGCGCAGACATTTTCACACAGACACACACGCAGACAGTCAGGGAGTTAAAAAGGCATTGCGTAAATTAATTATGTTCCTCGTCCTGGCAAGACACCAGCCACCAGCAGAAGAACCCCCACCCTGTCGCCCCAACATGCACCACTCCACCCTCCTCCTAAATGTTTCACATCAGGCGAGAGGTAATAGCCCCATGTTTAATTGATGGAGCATGCAGGCAATGCGGTGATAACATAGACTGTTGAGGGGGTCCGAGTAAAAAAAGAAAAAACTCACACTCACATACAGAGCAGTGTTTTTACCTGTTAGGTGCAGACACAGGCTGGAGGTTCAGTTACAGCAAGAGGCGATGATTCAGTGATGGCGCTCTGTGGTTATTGACTGAGGATTGAGACTATACGTCACTGATGTACCCTGAGGCTTTACACATGTTTTGCATAGTTACATACAGCGTGTTGACTTTTGAATAAACAGTTTTGTCATATATATATATTTATAAACTCTGTGTAAATAATCAAACGTTTTACCAGATGAATGTGGTTTGAGTAAAAGCTGTGTTTGTCTTCATATTTTTAAACCGCTTATGGCAACAGACCAGCATGCTAATGGAGTCAATCAAGAGACAGAATGAAAGAGAGATAAGAGAGACACAAGGGGAGCCATAGAAGTGTTGTGTGCACTAGAGGACAAAGGGGTTGTGTGTGCAGGAGAGACACATCTACTGGCATGAAACATTTAAAGGACAACAAGACATTTTTCCTCCTCTTGCCTCAGTCTTCCTCCCTTTTTCTATCACCTCCCTGTTTCATTCAAACCATCCTCATCTTTCTCCTCCTCTCAGGTATGTTTTGCAAGTGTGTGTGTAGTAGTAGTCGTGTGTGTGTGTGTGTAGTAGTAGTCGTGTGTGTGTGTGTGTGTGTGAGAGAGTGAGCGAGCGTGTGGAGGGGTTAGTTTTGTGGTTTGAGTGCTAAGTGAACGTGTCAGTGCCCAGGGCAAGGGGTCTCCCCGAGGGGCCAAACTCAGTCACGGGAGCATGCATCCACTGGTGGCACAGACCATCTGCCCTCAGGGCATGTGTGTGTCAGTGTGTGTTGAGAGTGAGCGATTCTGTGAGTCCCCTCTCTGTGTCAAGATGCCTATGTGAGTAAATGTGCCTTTGTATGCGTCTGTCTACGTCTGTTTCTTTTGTTTGTACTCGCGTACATGTTTGCACTTGTATCAATGTGGGTTTTTAATGTGTGTATCTCGTTGTCGGTCCGTGTGTGTATGTCTGTCTGTGCCTTTCATCTGCCCCTGTGTGTTCAAACTGTGCTTTTGACTGTGTGTGTGTGTGTGTGTGTGTGTGTGTGTGTGTGTGTGTGTGTGTGTGTGTGTGTGTGTGTGTGTGTGTGTGTGTGCAACCATAGCTAATAAACGGTTCAGCCCTCAGGTCACTTCAACATTGACGATCTTGTTTTCTGTCTTCATGACTACATCACTCACATAAAGAGCGTGCACACCCAAATTTACATGCATAAGCATTTTGGGATCAAATTCAAACCCCACTCAATAGTACACACACACACACACACACACACACACACACACACACACACACACACACACACACACACACTTAGTAGTTTTAGCTGTATCTATGCCTGCAGGAACCATGAGGACATCTGCACAGTAAACACTAAAACCCCCTGAGCCCCAGTCCCAAATATTGCTCAGACTTGCACGCACTCCTGCTCTCTCTGGCTCTCTCTGTCTGTCTCGCTCACTCACACACGTACAAACTCACACTGCAAACAGAATATAGCCCATATCCTCCAGAGTGCATTCTATGGCAACACAATGTAATTCATTGTTGTTTTGTGGAGCTTTTCCCCCTCACCCACACTAATACCGGCCTCTCTGTCCCATTTTTTTGATGTCCATCTCAGGATCTTCGTCGGGGAAAATGTCTCCAACCCCTTCAGGGAAGATCATTCGTACCACATCTTTGCTTTTTTTGTGCAAACATCCAAACACATTATAGGAAAGCCATGAGCATAACACTGTACAAAAGGCAATCAGGAGTCACGTCTCATACTCTTTCTTACTCCTGTTTT
This sequence comes from Taurulus bubalis, assembly GCF_910589615.1. Taxonomy (NCBI): domain Eukaryota; kingdom Metazoa; phylum Chordata; class Actinopteri; order Perciformes; family Cottidae; genus Taurulus; species Taurulus bubalis. Next base: position 19,918,981 of record NC_136598.1, on the reverse strand, counting down.
CAGGGTGTTGAACTGAGGGCTGAGCTAAGAGCTAAAAGAACACTATCGTATGTAAACTCAGGTGTGTCAAATGTGGATTTTGGTATTTATATATCTGAGGGTTGCAGTTTCCAGTAGTTGTCCAGTACTTCCTCTTTTACATTGAGTTTGTGGACTTTTCTGGAAGAAATATTTTTGTGTACTTCCCATTTCCCATGGCTACCTGCATGACATACCGACATGTTGATACGGTGTTGGATCAATTGTCTCAAACGTGTTGGTCTTTATTAATACCTATCGACGCGTGTAGCTTGTAATCTTCAGGATTGGCAATGTTGGTTAGTCAGACTGTGTATGAAGATGGACGACATGGCAGCTCTGCCAAAAGTGAACCCAAAACATCTCAATCCCCCGCCTGGTGTCTGTCTGCTGTATAGGCCATCAATCACATTCCCTCCATGTCCGTGGATGGGACATGAGCCAAACAAGTCAAATTACACTTTAAACAATTTTGTCCCAAAAATTGTTTCTGTCATTTTAGGTGGCTCTTATGTGATGTATGTTTAAGTGTTAATTTTCCCTCTACATTTGGTTTACATTGGGTATTTGCTGCTATGAAAAAGGGAGGTGAGGCGTCATGATTGACAGCTGTGATTGACAGCTGCTCTGAGTGAAGTGGTTTCTGAGCTGTAACCTCGGGGAATTGTACGAGAGAGGAGATGTCATTTAAATGTTCCATAACTGTCACCAGTCCGTGCAATAGAACATGTGTCCATTTGATTGTGAGTGTAGTGAAATAGATTTGTATGGTTATTTATTGTGTCTTTCTAGTACCTGTATCTTCCAGTAAACTAAGATGGTGAACATTGTAAACATTACTGCTCGCATGGCTGGAGGCCGTTGCTCTTGTTATCGCTGGCTTGCATTGCATCCAAGTGCCTCAGCGCTCTTCTTTTGAAGTCCTATCCCTGTTGTCTCTCTGTCCGTCAAGGCTGCTAGAAGACAGACTCCCGTTGTCCCGAAGACAGGAGGCAGACATAATTTGCACCTTGACCTGACACAGAGAGACAAGACGCTAACATGGGGCAAGAAGCCGCTGTGATAGACAAAAAAGAGAGAAAGCTAGATGTGGCTGATGGAGAGACTGAGAGAGGGGAAGCTCGGTCGTCTTAAAGGCGGCACCTGTCACTCATTTGTCACGTCAAAAGCACTTTGAAGTGTTGCTGTGTGTTTTATCTGTCTTTCTTTTTGAATTCTCTCTTACCATATAGAAGAAGGACACAAGAGGCAGAGAGGGAGAGAGAGGGATGAAAAGAGTTATTTCAATGAAACCCATTCCAGTGTCTTTCAGGAAAAAGCAGAGGCTGCCATCCTTTTGATCTCTGTCCTTCTACTCGGCCGTCTTCTCTCAGTTAGGCTCTTAGCGTTTGTTGTTTTTTAGGTTGAGTTGTAGATCACCTCAAAGAAACTTCCAAACACTATTTGAAAAGCATCTATAGAGTTCAGCCTGTAGCTGTTGTTGCTATGTGGATGGAAGTCGACCTACTTTGCATTTTTATTTTCAGTCGCCTTTCAATGAAAATACGCAGTATCTTCCTCTATTTTAATTGTCCTGAGACAGTAAACACCACAGCTTTGACCCTGCTTTGACCCTTTGAATGTTTAATTGTTCCCTTTTCTTTCTGCTGTCCTCTCTTGTCTTCTTTCAAGGATGACTTAAACAGGAAGCGGGCTCTTAAACGCTTCACAAAGAACACTTCGACTTGCGCCAAAGGGGAAAGGTCTTAGGGGTCATCAAAACAGATTAGTTGGTTTAATTTGCAAAGCATGAATGTTCACATTAATGTCTGCTTAAGAGATATGCTTATTAGGAAATAGCAAGTTATGGTAGACCATCCCAGAATGAAAAGCAGCAGGTTTACATGGGTTTTTCAGATGGTTTCAACACACTTACACTCATAGTGGATGACCAAATGGACAAAGGCCATCATGGTGCCTCTGCTCCTTAACAGCAATAATTAAATGATCGGTTCTGTTCCCTGATGTCTTCCCATCAATGTCAGCTTTGTTCCTTATTCTTTCACCTTGTTTACATCATGTAGCAATCTATTTGGAGCGTTCTGACAGGGGAGCTGTCGGCATGTCATCCAAACATCAGCTGCCTCTCTGCCACACATCATCATGAAGATGAAAGCTCGGGGATGTGATCTTATCCCTCATAAGCCTGAAAGAAGCGACAACAGCTTGGAGAGAATACACTGACACGCGCAGAGGAAGAAAGATAATTTTGGGAGAGGCTTTTTTTCCCTAACAGACAGCAGTAAAAACAATATCTGAAGGAGGATTAGAGTATCTGTGTTCCTCCGCTTTGAACTGTCGATGGATGAAAAGATGTGCCTGACACCAGTGGTTTCAACAGATTGTGATGGATAATGGGGCCTGCAGTTGTCACTCTAAATGTTTTTATAGACAGCTTTGATACTACAGTTGTAATGGCCCCATACAATAAACCACACAAAAGTGAATGCTATTTCCAGATTCATCCTCATGTTCATTCCCTGATAAACATCAAGGTATAACTGTATGTTTATTTGTACATTCATTTGATACATATAATATACTGCACACGAAAGTAGTTTCATGATAAAGGTAATATAATGTATTATGCTAGAGAAAGGCGCATCATTGTGTCTCATAATTGAATATGCGACAAATCTTGCCTGAGATGTTTTTTGGGGGGGATTATAGAGAATATGGGAAATCTTGATTCACAGTCCATGTTTTTTGTTATTCATATTTGCACTTTTTGCATGCAGTCAATGCCTTGCTCCAAGCATGACACTAATCACTGTGTCTTTGCCATTCATCAACTTATTTTACACTATTGGGGGTTTGCATTGTATTCTATTAGTTAATAGCTTCTTCTTCTAGCACAGGTACAACTCCTAGCATTTAATAACGACTGCATTCCATTGTATTTCCTGAGGTTCCTTGTGAGGTTGTTTGTTTATACTTAATTTTACCAAACCACACCCACACAGTCCTGCTGATTTTTTGATTTTTGATTGTTGAACTCCTAATAAATAATACCAATAACCCATGGTCTTTAAGTTTTTTAATAATATCAATACAAATGATTATCCTTTCCAACAAATTGTATGTATTTTACCCTCAGATGGAGCGCAGTGAGACGGTGTGTCGCTACTGTGGTGTGAGCTACCTCATTTTCCACGAGTTCCATCAGCTCCACACCCGACTGGCTCAGTTGGAGGAAGAGCTCCAGGGACTGAGAGAGACCACCCAGAGAGAGAAGGCCCAGCGAGAGGCACTGGAGCTGGGCAGGCTGGAGTGGGAGAAGGCGTTTCGGCTGGAGGTGCAGCGACAGACAGAGGAGAAAGAGAAAAGCACAAGAGAAGCGCTAGAAGAGAAGCACAGAGACGCAGAGAGAGCTCTGAGTGAGGAGATTGAACAAAAGTATGAGACGGAGAAGCAAAATATAAAAGACGAGCTTCAGACAATCAGTGACGAAAAAGAGAGGCAAGTGAGAAGAGAGCTGGGCGAGTTACAGGCAGAGACACTGAGGAAGCAGCGAGACGAGCTGGAGAGGAAGACCGAGGAGAGAGAGAAAGTTCTGAGTGACGCACTTCAAAAGGCCAATAAAAATATAGGCGAGCTGAGAAAATATCTCCAACAGCTGGAAGAGAGGTGAGGTTTGTGTGTGTTTGTCTGTACTTCCCGTCCCTGGTGTGAAATGATCTCTAATGCCAGGCTTCATGTGGGCAATTATCCTGTGAGTCACACTGCAAACACAAAAACACAAATCAGACATATAACCCACTAGCTGGTGTGTGTATGTGAATCTCTGACACCGACCTTGCTGTTTAATTATATATGCCACTGTCGTCTTCAACGCCTCCATCATCCAATACCTTGAAAGGGAGAAATAGATATATGAGGCTTGGTAAAACGTCTAAGGAAGTGAGTTAGTTGAGGAAACTTGTACTGTTTAAATCCCAAGCGATTCAATTGGATTTCTGTGAAACGAGAAATGTTTTACAATATTTATTAGGTTTGTTTGCCGGAGTTGTTTTGCTCAACAACAAACATACTCATCTGGCTGATTATGGGAGGAAATGGTGTGTTAGTGAACACATTGTTTGACAAGCGTCTTCCTCATGCTATCAGAGAATTGAAAATGTCTTTGTTGATTATATTTAGTAGATCTGCAGCGAAACTAGACGCCATTGGTGCATTTTCATATGAATCAGCGTCCATAAATGATACATGAGGGGGCCGAGGTGTTACATCGACAGAAGATAAGTATATATTGTAGGTGGATGCAAATGTACTTTAGCTTGTTTGCGACACTCTACATGCCAGACTAAAAAAAACTAATACAACTTGCTTCATTGTACTGTTTTTCTATCCTCTTATACAACGTGACTGGACTCCATGATGAGAATATTAGCAGCCTGGGAGGGCTCTTAGATGGCATCATGTGCAATGCAATCCTGCTTGTTGTAGGATTTTCCCCCGAGGCCCAACGGGTAACGGCAGGTGTCAGTGGTGATACTACTTTTTTTTTTAGAAAGTACAATTTTTTGGTCTCTGCAGAGATTCTCTTATAGTGTAACCAGCCTCAGGACACCTGCGTTTGTGCTGTCCAGTCATGTACACCTGTGAACTCGTATAAAGACTCACAGCCCACTTACAGCCAGTATAACAGCCACATTATATCATTTATTAACGCAGTGACACAAAAGATGTTGTGAAAGATGATTGCAGTCAACGTTTTGCACATATTATATCAACCTAATTATCTTATTCATCTCAGAAAAATAATTTTCCAAGAACATTTATCCAACAAACAATAAAAGGAGATAAGTTATATATTCAGCATTTATACTGTGTGTAGTGGGTTCTCAGCCACAAACCCTATTTTTGGGAATACAACACAAAGGCATGCATGTGAAGGATTCTGTTTTGGAAACACATGACACGATGGGAGAGCAGTCTTTCTAATGCCTTATGACTTGAAGCTTCATACATCATCTAAAGAGCATCATGGAGGCTTACAGCAACTCTATAAAAAAACATTTGGCATCCTTATTAATAAGGTATGTAACTTAAGGTTTTGGTTGTCTAATACAGGAATTAGAAGTCTGAACCCGACACCGACACTCTCCCCTCTGATGGGTAGGAGGCACCTTGTCCTATGATTGCTGTGAATTTATTTGATACTGTGTATGACAGACCATTTTATATTTATACAATATATATATAAATATATATACACTCACCCACACTGCTGGTGCAGCTCTTTCCTATCCATCAGTCATTGCTATTTCTCTCCCCCTACACATGTTCTGTATTTCAGATGAATGCAACAAGTTCAGTCAGGTTTCGCTGGGGGCTGTACACAGATATTCTAGGATATATACGTGGTGTTGTGAATAAGTGTAATATCATAGATATCTACTCATCTCAGTACACTTATTAACGTCAGAGCGTCTTTATACAGCAAAAGCAATACTTCCCATTTAGTTTCGGTTCAGTTGCTTTTTCCACTTGGTACGCCCAATTTCTGAAAAAGTTAAATTAATTTGCTGTACATGTCATCATCAAAAGTGTTTGTAAAGCTACCCACACTTAGTGACATTGGTGTACACACACACACACACACACACACACACACACACACACACACACACACACACAAACACACAGGTGGAAAAATCCTTCTTGAGTCACATAGCAGGTGTCAATCAAAGGCTAATTTTACATTCTTGGAAATATGTATGAAATGCTTGACTCATGGCAATGCTATGAATAGTGCGAACATCTCAAGACTTTGGCCATCAAGGTACTTGAGGGCTATGGCTCAGTGGTTTAGTCACTATTCATCATCGCTGGTAGAATTAAGAAGTTCCAAAGTTTATATTGACCTTTTCACATGCTGTTTGTTTTTTTTAATGGAGTGGAATTAGACTCTTAAGTCAATTATACTTGCAATCATCATCCTTTTGTATCATCTCTGACAGGTAACAATCATCATAACAATTATTTTCTTAAAATGTATTGCACTGCAACGTGGGATTGTTAGCAGGAAGTAAAGTGGACATGCATGAACCCTTTTTTCCCATTGTGAAATATTTAATGGAACTACACAGTGGATATGTTTTACACGCTCACAATCTGATTGCAGCTGCTGATGGCATCTTGAAATGCACAATTACACCTGGGACTGCTATCTGCCCCGTCTCAAGGTCCAATTTGCAAATGATATTGCGCTAAGGATTATACCGCAAATACGGCCATATGTTTTTATATTTTCCTTTTTTTGCGATTGATTGCAATTATTCAGGTGGCAAGACTTGGCAGAGGGAATAAGAACAAATATGTGTTCACTCCTCAAGCCACAAGTCCTGACCAACTAGAAACAGTCGTCAAAACGTCAGGCGGGGAAGTTAAATCTGGATCTAATATGCCTTTACTGGAAAGTGACACTCCTTCTAAATGCACTTCAGTTTCCAACAACTCTTTGCAAATGCCATTCATTTCACTGTAACTGCGCAGGGCTATTAGGGTCGATCTTTATGAATTGGACTTTTTTTTTTTAAAGAAAAAGGGACTAATTGTGCGTATGAATATTACCTCATTTACATACATTCAAATAACACAGAGATGAAATACAGCAAATTAGTGCTAAATGTGAAATTTCTTATTGATATGGGCATAATTTGAAGTCAGGTGTCACGATTAAAAGCAGTTGAATTTCATGCGGCCTACATTCAAGGTAAAACATGAGTAATATTTAGGTGAAATGTCATTAAGGAGAGCGGAGAGAGGAAGCATAAGTTAGCATATTGAAAAGCGCCCCCTGTCTAATTTTTGCAGGTTTAGCAGCTTCAAATGTCGCACCTCAGAACTCCGACACTCAAATAAAATAGCGGATAGTGACGATAGTCATCATCATCATCATCATCATCATCATCATCTGAAATCTTAATTTACAGCTCTCTGCAAAGTTAACTACTGATTGTTTATTATATATGAAGTAGGATGAGGGAGTGGTCTTGGACACAGCGCAGAACTGAGGATAGTGGTGGAAGTTAAGGCCAGATAAGACAGAAGATAAAACATAATAGGTTAGTGGCAATGCAAACAGGCAATCGTGAGAATGGGGAAGACTAAAATTAGGAACTGGTAGAAGCCGTGACAGCAAATATCCTGGTACCTGTATAAAAGTTGGGTAATATATAACAAAAGAATACAGTACAGAAATGGGCTCAAACATACATTAAGGATTGATTCATAGTGGATACTTTGCTTATTTTTCTCCAGTGTTTGTGTTTGCGTGTACTGTATGTTCAGGTCACAGCCGGTATGCTCATATGGCTGGCTGGGGGGTTTCAGGTCGTCCGTATGTTGTTATGTGTACGGTGGACTGGTGAGCCAATCCACTATCTGCTCTAATGTAAGCTGATTATCTCTCACATACACTGTGCCTCTTTAGTGAGCCAAAACACACACGCACACACACACACACACACACACACACACACACACACACACACACACACACACAGTGGTGCTCTGGGGCCAAGCGTGGGGCAGCAGGTCAAAGTTCAGTCAGATAACGATGCACGGCACAGTGATGTGTCGTGCATCAGCAGTGGACTCCATCGCTCCTGCTCTTTTGTTCTTTCTGTTTATCTAGTTTGTTTTGTATTTTCTGTCATTCTACACTTCTTCCTTTGTTGCCCTTCTTCTTCTTGCATTTCTTTCATTCTTTGCCTTTCCTTAACGTCCTGTCTCTTGCTTTATCCATCTGCTATCTCAGATGCTTTTCATCATTTGCCTCGTTTCTCTATATATATCTTGCTTTCAAATGTGCAGTATTTCTTTTTTTCCCATTTGAATGTATCCATCTTAATATGATTACTTTACACTCTTTTGCTCTTCTCTTTGCACACCAGCAATTTGCCATAACTTTGCTGCAAATGTACACCTTCACCCACACAGGTGGTAATGAACAGATTAAAAGAGGGGGAGAGAGAGAAAAGGAGAAAGATGGCATGCGAGTGGGAGTTAATGAGGATGTTCTGAATGGCTGGCTACACAGCAGGAGTGTGACTGTTGTTATGTGAGATGCCTTTATGATTGACAGCCCCCTCCTCCATTTCTCAGAGACTTAATAGAGCTTTTGTTGGGAGATTATGTAATTTACCATAAAAGTACAATAGATTTTGACAATAAGGGAGTAATAGCAGTTCTTTCGACATCCTGTTAATGACCTACACCCACACATACAACTACAACAAAACTCGCCACACACACAAGCCTTTTACTGGTAGCTCCATAAGAACACACTTTCCATACAAACCAAACCTGATTTAAATGTCACGTGTCAGGCGACGTGACGCGACGTGAGCGTTTGAGAGAGAGTTTGCGTGTGGGTGACAGGTGTGTGACAGGTGAGAAGGGTGGTAATGCGCAGAGTGCTATTAAACCTGATTTTGAAATGTCACCTGCGAGACAAGTTCAAACACAGATGAGCTGGAGATGTGTCGAATTGTAGATGTGTTGATGCTGGAGAGAAAAGAAAGATGGAAAAGAAAGATGGAGGGAAAGAGAGAGGGATGAGAGAAATAGACGCGTTCGCGTCAAATTAGAGTATAAATGCCAGTTTTTGTAAAATGCCGTTTACGTCAACATCCCAGTCCCGAGTTTGACTTTGATATGGCGTTCAACTTCACGTCAAAGTCAAAGCAATAGACGAGATTGTCGCACATTGTCCATCAATCAAAATAAGAACACTAAGTCAGTAATGCGCTGCAACTACTAACTGGTAGAACACTATTATTTGTCCTACATGTGCAAAACTGGCTTTTAGCTCATCAACATTACTATTCCTTCAGGCTGTGAATTACGCAAATTCATGAATAGGAACACTGGCAATGGTTAAAATGTGTAGCAAATACTGAAATAAAAAATAAAAACGGAAATAAAAGTGATAAACACAACATAAGAAGGCAGCGGACAATATGAGGGTTTTAGGCCAACGAATGTTTTGCAGAGGATGTAAGAGCTGTTTCATATTGTCAGTAATATGTCATGTGTTCTACTCACTTTATCTTTGTCAGGATCCTGGCAGCAGCTTCTGAACAATTTTTTCTTTTTTGATTAAACCCGAAACTAAACCATAAAAGTAATCTAACTGACTGGTAATGAAGGCATGTATTAGTTGTTTTCTAGGTCAGCTGTAGACACGAGGTATCTTTAGGTCAGAGTCAATGACTACTCCCAGATTCCTATGCAAAGCACACCCTGTCTACACAGAACACCTCATTCTGTTGTCCACCTCACGCCCTATTTTATGAACACATATGCTTTATATTTTAATCGATACTGCTGCGGTTACACTGGTGATGTGCTGCTCCGGCCACACTGTGATACACCTGCTATTTCAAGGTCTCAGATGCATTTGATCGGCGCTTCATATCATATGCTGTTCACCTAATTTTCTAGTTGTTGCTACAGGCTGTGAACATTAATTACGCTGTCACTCAAAATTTGTTTTACCCTCTCCGCCAATAAAACGTGATTACAGAGTTTAGGTACTCGTAAACATAAAAAAAGCTAATTCTAAATCGATTTCATTCAGGCTTTGATGAGTGGATTCTTTTCTGGATTTGGCACACACTTGTCGAGGGTTAATCCCGGCTTGTCATCACAGTTGATGCTTTCCCAAATACACCCATTAGGTATGCTTTCTCTTTTTGTCTCTGTTTAGATTAGCTGTTGGGTAAAGTCAGCCCCTTGCTAACAGACACGGATCCACGGGACAGAGAGCTCATCTCACTGAAGACAGGTTGAAACCTATCATGTAACTTGTGCACATGCTTATCGCATTTAGAGACATGTCTGGGAATTGAATACGCTCCGTTTGCGCTCCTTGGCGGATTCAAACCAAACATGTACTCTCTGTGTGTGTGTGTGTGTGTGTGTGTGTGAGAGAGAGAGAGAGTGTAATGCAATTTAATGTGTGTGAGTGTGCATGCACACTCTTGTGCACGGTAAGCAAGTTATACATGGCAGTTATGAAGAATAAATCATACAAATGTGTGGGAACACACACACACACGCACACACCTACACACCTGACCTCGGGGTTGATTGTACCAGTGATAAGAAGACTTGCAGGTGTGCAAGTGGGAGTGAAGTAGTCACAAATGGATGATGAATAGAAATGCATCCATTTGTAACAAGGAATCGCTTTATGGAAAATTAGTTTTGTACTTATGTGTGTTTTTATTTTAATTTCTGGTTTCCATGAGCAACCGCAGAAACAAAGACACAAATCACCATACTCTCCCTCTGTGTTTGTGTGTGTGTGTGTGTGCTAGGTAATATGTAAAGTCTAATAGAGTCAAACAGTCGTCAAAGCCAGCATGTGGGGTATTAGCACAGATCCAACTTCAAGTTCACATTACCACATCAAACAGATCCACACACAGCGGAGTCTGTGTTGAGTACATTGCAGTTGTTGCATCCGAGGGAAACTCTCTCTGGCAGAGAATGACCTCTATTCATTTATAATGGCTACTCAATGTTACTGTGGAGCTCATGACAACAAGATAAACAAAAACAACTTTATTAATGTGTGTGTCAAGAACAGACACACACACAGAGACACACAATATGACAGTGTATTTTGTAATCAACATGTCAGAGCAGTAGCATAGCAACTCAGCCATATAAATGACACACAGAGACGTGCCGCTTTTCAGAATTAAAATTAAAATTGACAAGCTGGAGCACAGATGCGCTTTCATATCCTTCAAGTTTATTCAGTTAGCCATAATATGATATCGTTGTTACTGCTTGTACTTTGTGTACCCTGGTGTGTTTTGATGATCACTATCATTGTTATGGCATCCCTGACATGGTTACCAGATAACTTTAAAAACAAAATGTAAACACACACACACACACGCGCACACACACACACACACACACACACACACACACACACACACACACACACACACACACACACACACAGCACTCTTTCTCTAAAGGTGTATGGTTATCAATGAGGCTCTGACTGATCAAACTTCTTAAAGTTTTCATCACAACATTTTACAAGTTCTTGACGAGCCCTTTTTTAAATTTGATAAACATTTGTAAGATGTGTATACGTTGTGTATGTAATGCGTGTGTGTGTCTTTGGGTATCGGTGTATCACGCTCTATTTGTGCTCCTTATGTTCACAGTAAAATGGCTTTTGGCTTTGACATCGCTGCCCTTTTGTTGATCAAAACAGTCTTTTAACTCACACACATGCGCGCGCACGCACACAGTGGGCGAACAGATGACACTTTGATACGGGTAATTATGGGTCATTTTTTATGTCACTATACTAATGATGACAGGAAATGCCAGCTCAAATACACATTCATATGAATATGCGAGCACATTTACACTGACATGCACTCGTTCTACGTTGTCACTTACATAATAGAAATAGTGATAGGTCTGTATCAACCAATGACAAAGGGTCTGGAGCAGTAAATAATGGACATGAACTCGTAATGCAGCTCCAATGGGGGATCACTGGCGAGAGATGGTCTCTTGTGGCTGAACAAGGAAGTGCTATCTTGAGCTGTCTGTTTTGAAGGCAACGCTGACGATTCCCAGTGTCAACAGATGAAGCAGCAAAATGTCGTTGTACAAATTGACAGTAAACTAGTGAAACAATATCAGATACAATTAAAGCAAAAAAGGGCTTTCAATCAGAATCTATTGCTATGTATGTTTTCACGTACAAGGAATTTGTCTCGGCAGGTGGTGCGTAACATTAAACAATAAACACAGTGCAAAAATAAATAGGAGCAGGAAATGTACACTTTAAATTAAAGCTATTCTTTTGAGACATTTGGCTTTTTGGCTCGCAGAAGGGGAAAGATGTTCCACAGTTAATTGTAAATGTTCAATCAATCTTGAGTTTTAGCACAGTACTAAAACCAGGATAAACAAGCGGAATGTCACAGATAGTGATGGCGAGATGAAGCTTCCTGAAGCATTGAAGCTTTCCATCCGATTGGTTCACTAATGGGCCGAAGCTTCACGGAGCTTCATTTGCTCTACTGCGCCACCAAGTGGACAATACATGTAAAACAGGCAGAGTGATCATAACGACACCATGGCTTTGATGTGTGAAGCTTTAAATTTAATAAATTATGTTTGTGACGCCAATACATCAATTTTTAACTTATTAATATTGTGTCTATCTTTATGATATAATGGCGGGGTCAAAATCAAAAGTCGAAACAAATTGGGAGAGGGTTGTGATGTGACTGTGGGTCAGTGGTTACAATATCCGACTTTCAGTCAGAGGATCGGTGTTTCGAGCCTCGGCTCCGTTAGTCCATGTTGATGTGTCCAATTTTTTAAATTAAGGCTTTTTGAGACTATTTCGCCTGCTTTATAAACGTCACCACATACGTCACAAGCCTCGATACGCGCTTCACCAAAATCTACCTGGATGCCTCGACACGAAAGGACACATCACTAGTCACAGAACATTTTGTACACATCCGTGGGCTGAAAATAAGCCTACTAGCTTTGTGACGTTGACCTTCAGTCCAAATCTCTGAAAATACGAAGGAGCACACAACTGGTAAACCCTTTAACACATACACAACCCAGAAGAGAAAGCATTTGACTCGGTAGGTCACGATAACACTGTGGCAGGCAGATCAGTGTTGTTGTTGTGAGCGCATGTGTGTGTGTGTGTGTGCGCGCATATGACATGTCCTGATGAGGCAGTTGATTTGGGCTGCTGGTAGGGGGTACTCTAATCTGGCACGCACTCACTGGCACTACCCTAGTTATCCCACTGACAGTCACTGCCCTGAGAACAGGAGCTCAAGCTCACGCACACAAATCACACACAGACTCAGATGCAAAATACACACGCAATTCACACACACATTCACACAAACACACCCCTCTGGAGGCAATGTTCTTTCTGATCTCGCTTTGGGACTGGTGGGGACAGATGGATGAACAGTGGGAGTCTGGCCATGTCTCAAAAACCAAAGGCATGCACGCACACAAAACACACACACACACACACACACACACACACACACACACACACACACAGAAAACGTGTTTTTGGGGAATTTTGTCTCGAAAATAAAAACACTTGTTTAGTTCAGGCCTAAATAGCAGCATAGATATATTACACGAATGAGCACAGCATCTTAAAGAAATAAAGAAGCATAATTTACATAAAAAAACAATAACAATTGCACAAAAATGTGCAATTACAATTGCCACATACATACACTCACCTAAAGGATTATTAGGAACACTGGAAAAATGTTGCCTGGTCTGATGAGTCTTGATTTCTGTTGAGACATTCAGATGGTAGAGTCAGAATTTGGCGTAAACAGAATGAGAACATGGATCCATCATGCCTTGTTACCACTGCAGGCTGGTGGTGGTGGTGTAATGGTGTGGGGGATGTTTTCTTGGCACACTTTAGGCCCCTTAGTGCTGATTGGGCATCGTTTAAATGCCACGGCCTACCTGAGCATTGTTTCTGACCATGTCCATCCCTTGATGGCCACCATGTACCCATCCTCTGATGGCTACTTCCAGCAGGATAATGCACCATGTCACAAAGCTCGAATCATTTCTAATTGGTTTCTTGAACATGACAATGAGTTCACTGTACTAAAATGGCCCCTACAGTCACCAGATCTCAACCCAATAGAGCATCTTTGGGATGTGGTGGAACGGGAGCTTCGTGCCCTGGATGTGCATCCCACAAATCTCCATCAACTGCAAGATGCTATCCTATCAATATGGGCCAACATTTCTAAAGAATGCTTTCAGCACCTTGTTGAATCAATGCCACGTAGAATTAAGGCAGTTCTGAAGGCGAAAGGGGGTCAAACACAGTATTAGTATGGTGTTCCTAATAATCATTTAGGTGAGTGTAGATGTACATACACTCTGCATTTAACCCATCCTAAGCATTTAAGTGTCCGGGCGGCGCAGACTGCGCTTCCATATCTCTGTTATATTTCATAATACGCCTACTTCACCACAGCCACTCCCAATAAATGGTAATGAATAGTGCACTCGGAACGTTGTTAGCAGAGAGGAAGACGAGAGCCACACAGTACGTACTGAGAAGGTTTGACCTCGTAATAACACCAAAGGGATGTTTCTTCCCATCGTCATACAAACAATGGCGGCGTTGTTCTATATAGAGGAGAATCTGACTGTATCCGAAATAACTTTTCCTCACATTTGCTTCTAAAGTCTTGCCAATAAGCAGAACCCCCCCCGGCAGTATCACTATATCTCATTCAAATGATACACTTCTTGATTGAACTTTGTGGTCATGATTATTACCTGTCTGGTTCTAGTCTCCATTTGTCTCGTCTGCTTCTTCTAACCGTTACCGTTCATCGTGTTTATTCCTCTCTCTGTCTGGCTGTCAGTGCTTATTTGTGGTGTTTTAGTAAAAAAACGGATGTGTTGTCTCTGTTTGCGTAGTGCCCATAGGTCACACAATCCCACTGTTTATGTCTCTGGTTTGATTGCTGGAATTTGTCTGTCACATTTGATGGTTCCTGTCTGGAATCAATCCGGCTGAAAGGCGATGCAGAGTACGGGCCCGTCGCAATACTATACACCTACTATGCGATTAGTCAGGAGCATAAACCTTAACTTCTTCATGTCTGTAAATTATTGTTGGCTATAAAATCTTCTGGACGGGTTACGGCCAACAACTGGACTGGGGTTGTACAGGAGACCTGATTGAGTTCGGGTCACTAGCGTGGATTTAGTGTGCTGCGTGTTGCTAATCTTCAGATGCGGGCTACTTGTGCCGCTCATGAATATGCACTTCAGTGCTTAACACTGCGTCAATAGCACTTTGAGAGTGATTCACTTTATTCTTCTTTATCTATTTTGCACTTTAATCCCATTAATTCTTTGCCTCCATGCATTGCTTACTCTACTTATTCAAATAATAATTTATTATGTATTGAATTATTTGAAAGAAGATAACATAGGCGGGGGAGGGCCTCTCTTTATATCAATTACCTCTAAGGAACATTTTAATTTTTCATCTCATTCCATTTCATCACGATCATCCTCTGCTTTCTATCATTAAAGTTGCATCATCTATAAGCTCATTTAACCCCGTGGGAGTGCAGTTCCATTACATTAGGCTTAGGTTATCCAATAAGTGAATATTGCTCACGGCTCTTGGCGCTTCATCCTCATTCTTCTGCTCTCTTCCTCTTCCTCGACAGGCTGGCAAAAGCGGCTCACACAGAGGAGGAGGACGGGCAGGTACTCGAAAAAGAGATGCGGCAAGGTGAAATTCTCAGGTGAGGAAACAACTGGTGTGAGTAGAGACAAAGAAAGACAGTGACATGAGAAGGTCGGGGAATGGTGACGTGATACTGCGCAGAAAAGCCAAAGTAGTATGGCGATAAGTCACAAAAACAAAAGATGAAAAAAAGAAAACAAAGTTTTGGTCTGCATTCCCCTGATTGGCTGTCAGCTCAATGACCAGATGCATGGCAGGAAGGCCGGGGCAGATGGGAAACAACTGTGTAAGATGATAGAGGGAAAACAATAAAAGAGGGAATGGAAAAACAAGAGGAGAGAAAATGAATTCAGCTGACCCTCTGGTCACTTCCTGGAAATAGAGATTGGAGAGATTGAAAGAGACGTGACTGGAGTGGAGGTGAAGAGAGTGGGAGGGAAGGAGAAGATGAGACGTCAGGGAAAAAAAAAGTTTTTCAATCAGGCTGCTGACATTGAAAGCTGCTAAATGAGTAAACCAGGGGGTGAAGAAACGCATGCAACCTCTCTCTGTTTTTCACTATCTTAGCCTTATCACCGTTGACAGATCTGGCTCATATCTGTTCCTCCATTTGGTGCTGTCAGCCTTATGATTTATGTCATCTGACATTATAAAACGGCCTCTCGTGACAAGCAGTGCCAGTGCTCTCTTCCACTCTGCACGCTCACACACACTCAGGCACCAGGGAGGAGCTCGAAGTCTTCCCTCTCATCCCGTCTCGCCCTAGACTGCGTTCATTTTTGATCACCTTAAGCCACAAACCCTGAATGAGAAAAACAACAACCACTCAACCCCGCTGAGCTCTCAAAAACTGTCAGGTCACTTTGCACGCGAGGCCCAACCACGCTCATGTAGCCGAGCGTTTGTCTGATTCTACGGGCTTGTGTGTGTGTGTGTGTGTGCGTGTGTGTGTGTGCGTGTGTGTGTGTGCGTGTGCGTGTTTGTGTGTGTGTGTGTGTGTGTGTGTGTGTGTGTAACTGTTCCTCCTGTACCTGCGATGTATCCATATACCTCACATGTGTATGTGTGCACCCACCTCCATGTGTGCGCGCGTGTGTGTAAGAAAATAGGAAACTGTTCAGGGTGCTCTCGCCCACATGTTCCTTTAAAAGTGTTCTTGGAATAACAGAATGTTCTATTCCAGCACTCTAGTTTTCCACATCCACGATTTGCATGGGTTTGTGACTTGATTGAACGTGTGTGTGTGTGTGTGTGTGTGTGTGTGTGTGTGTGTGTGTGTGTGTGTGTGTGTGTGTGTGTGTGTGTGTGTGTGACTTTGTGAGCTGAGCTAGTGATCTTTCATGTTGCTCAAAGTGCTTTTCGTCTGAGCATATATCCTTAAGAGTCAGAGAGAGGGAGGAGAGAGAGAGGGAGTGCTGTAAAACATGGCTGTGCCCTCTTTTAAGGACACGCCGGTTACATCAGTCGTCTATATTCACCTATTATAATTTATTTGACTGTATGTCCGGTTCTTTTCCTGTATATTAATTATACATATTACATTTTTCTTTCTACCCGGTATTTATCCCCTGCATCTGTGGAAGTCTATAAAGTACAAAATAAAAAATTCAAGCACTCTTTTCCTCTGCAAATCATTCGAGAGCATTCAGACACACATTTGTAATACCCAAATACAATTTTGTAACTACATTTTAATAGTTTTTCAATCAGAAAGAATTAGCTACTCAATCTCACTTTAAAATACAAGCTTTTTTGCCATGAAGTTTATGGATGAGAGGCAGACATGAAACATAGGGTCAGAACTTCACACTAAAAGCTGATTCCACTGGATTCTGGCCTCAGACGCCCTTAAATGTTACCTTGCAGACTTGAATAGGGCTTGAATTTGTTCTGTACTCAATTCTTGTTTTGTCTGTATTCTTCCGTATGTCTGCCTCAGACATTTAAATGTGCATAATCGTATCTACCATGTGGCTTTAAGTTTTGACTTACAGTATTCTGTGAAAACAGTATTTACATTAACAGCTCGGCAAAGCGCTCTGCCAGGAAGGATTTCTAAAACCTCACGATGTATCAAGGGAGTGTTGTCCCAGAACGTACACTGTGCTCTTTTTCAGAAATGCTCTGCCTCAAAAGCCCACAGTTACACATATTCGCACTAGGGAGCAGTAACCACAGTCTCCTGCTCTTACGCGCTAATAAACTCCACTGGAGCATGTGGGGATTGAAGTGTCAAAGTATTTTGTTAAGGACAGAGAGAGATTGGTTCGAAGAAATTTCCCAATTTCCAGTTTGGGATTCCGACTACAGTCTTTCTGAACCACACCTTTCATGGTTAATGTTGTCTTATTCACATACTTGTCAATTTAACAGCACTTGTTAATAGCTACCTAGGTAGCTATTAGCTGTACTGTCTTAAGTATTCATGTGACAACTCCCATAAAAATGTTCAGACATTTCTTGGCATCTGTGAATGAAGTACTGTCAATTTATCGAGACAAATTGATTAAATGCTCTGTGTTTGTGTGTGTCAGAGGAACGTGTGTGCGGCAGCAGCAGGCCCTGCGAGCGACTCTCTCCGTGCTCCGATCCTCTGGCAGTGAGCTCACAGATGTACGGGGTTTCCTCAGCCAGCTGACAGGGGTCTGGCAGGCCTTCAAATCTCAGATACTGCAGCACAGCACAAAGGTGTTCTCAGGTAACACATATACACATTGACACACTCGCACACACCAACTAAAGCTTCTCAGTTGAAGGAAGTTTTGAACAGATAGAGTGAGAAACAGAGATTTAGACAATGTATGAGGGTCGGAAAGCAAGAGGGAGAGTTTTTTTTAATACAGAGCTTGAGTGGACATGAAAGAGAAATATTGGAGAAAAAAAGGAGGAAAGAGCGTTGAGCTAACACTCGTTGTGTGTGTGTGTGTGTGTGTGTTTGTGTGTGTGTGTGTGTGTGTGTCTGTAAACTGATGAAAATCTTACCATACATTTTAAAGAGAGAAGCAAGAGGATCCAAACTGCTGTGCGTGTGCGTGCGTGCGTTTGTGTTTATCATTGACAGTAAATACCCGAAGAAGAGTTAACCTCCAGCTCACCTCATGGGTGGGTCTTTTTCTCTTTGCTGCACGTTCCAAACAGCTGCCAAGTGTGTGTGTATGTGTGTGTGTAGGGGGGAGGATTTAGGGGGAAAGGGAACGAGGGAGAATTTGATAGAGGAAGAGGAAGATAAAGAAAACAGTCTGCTGTTGGTATTGATGCCGTGTGAGTGTGTGTTTGTTCAGTGACGTGAAAGGCAGCTGCTGCACGAACCAACAATGTCAATAAAATACACACCCAGGAATGTGCACACAAACGCACACACGCATGCATATAAGCTAACGTGCACACAGTACATATGATCACAGAAACCTATAATTTCACCCAAACTAATTACCACATTTAGACTCTCACTCTCCGAAACTTAAATTAGGGGTCATATCAAACTTGATCTTGTTGTTCCCAAAATAACTATTTGTCGCACAGACAAACAAAATGCAGATGATGATGGGAATGATTATACCGTTTTATTACCTAGGACAAAGAAAAGGATGGTTTTGTATAAAGTAGACTAAATGCGCCCCAGTTTGTGGAGCTTCGCAACTCCAAAAATGTTGGAGCAAATCTTTGATTTGCCATAAATAAACAGTATAAAAAATTACAAAGTAGACTTTTCGCCTCAAATATTCTGAAATGGGAATTTTAGGGATGAAATAGCATACACAAATTATAAACAACTAACCGTTTGTTTATTTGCTTCTCTGCTGCTTTGGTGCTCGGCCCGCGGGTATCTTTAGACCGCGTAGCCTGCATTCGGATTGCGGGAACAACAACGTGAGCTGTCATGGCCGAGCTGCGCTCCTCCATGTCTGCTTTGTAGCGCTGGTGAGAATCATCGCTCGGCCAACATCAGCATTTAGGAGACTGGGATGAACTGGAACTGGGTGACGTTGACAGATGTATTCATTTTGCTGCAGCGATCCCAGTTATCTAAGTTCCACGTTGGATAAATTAAAGTATATATGAATAAATAAATAAATACAATTATAAATATATACATTTTTGTATGAATAAATACATTAAGCAATCAATAAATCTAATACTCTGACAAAAAAAAGATAACATTAGGTATTTGTCGCTCTCCAAGGACTGTACTAATTGTTATATTTGGAGGGAGGCCAGAAGGGGCGGGCTGTGTTGCCGACTTGCCGACTTTCTTGCTAAATTTAGGGACTTTTGGAGATAGTGCTGTTTGCTACTTTCATTGAATAAAAGAGTTGGCAGCGCATGGCTGGATTTGTCAGTTGGATGTTTTTTGAAATCTAGAGAACTCTTGCTAGATACTCCAGATTACCAAGGTTGCCCTTATTAGTTGTATTTATGAGACACATGTTCGTTGAAATGAGGCAGAACTTTGACCAGAACGTGAGAACCTTTTGGTGTCCTAGAACTGATTTGCACACACTCCTTAGCCAGTCACCTGTGTACGAATTGAGACTGATATGGGCGTTAGCTCACAATTAAACTGTGCTACCTGTCTGTCAGCGTTCTGTGGTTAGCGTCATACAGCAGAAGGAAAAAAGAAGGAAAGGGGGAAGACGGTATGAAACATAAGGAGGTTGCCTAATGTGAACTGACGAATGTGGTTTATGGTTAGGTGGAGGAGAAGAGGGTGGAAACAAGAGAACAACCTCAAGCGATGTGGAAATTTACAGAGGGCAGGACAAAGACGAGGACTGAGGGCAGAGGGGGATGAAAACATAATTCATCCTTGATCATTTTGTGCAAATGTCAGCAGCTGAGTTTACTGACAACTTGAATTGAAGGTGAATTTTAAAAAAGTGTGGGAGTTTTCATTCAACACTTTGGAAAAGAGGATAGAGGGTTGACAGGGAAATCAAGGTTAAAAGGCAATGACTAAGTGTGACTAAAGGTTTATGAATCTGTGTGTGTGTGTGTGTGTGTGTGTGTGTGTGTGTGTGTGTGTGTGTGTGTGTGTGTGTGTGTGTGTGTGTGTGTGTGTGTGTGTGTGTGTGTGGGAGGGAGGGAGAGAGGGAGGGAGAGAGGGAGAGAGAGAGACCGATCCCTGAACCGCAGCCATCTGCCAACACCCTGGGCTATCCTTAGACTATATGATATGGTGTCTATTTCCCGAGAAAGTGTGTGTGTGTGTGTGTGTGTGTGTGTGTGTGTGTGTGTGTGTGTGTGTGTGTGTGTGTGTGTGTGTGTGTGTGTGTGTGTTGATAGTTGACAGTTGACAGTTTGTAGTTTTGAAGCTGTTATTGATTTTAGTA
Organism: Taurulus bubalis; assembly: GCF_910589615.1. Classification (NCBI taxonomy): domain Eukaryota; kingdom Metazoa; phylum Chordata; class Actinopteri; order Perciformes; family Cottidae; genus Taurulus; species Taurulus bubalis. The sequence continues at coordinate 19,898,308 of NC_136598.1, read as the reverse complement.
CTCGTAATAAACCCAACCACTTAAGAATGTGATATGATAGTCATGCAGACCTCCAGTGTGTAGCTGTTTGTGTGTTAATAGGTAACTGTAAAGGTAGTTGTAATAAACGGGACCCTGTAGTGTCACATGGTCCCTTTAGATTACCTTTATTTATACTTTACGCCTTATAATTGGCCTCGTAAATACCGGCATATCTGGAGGTGCTGGGTGTGTCTGTGTGTTTTTGTTGGGTGGAGAGAAAATGTGTGACCAATTATTGTGAATTGCGCTACTATAAAGAAATGATATGTTGACATTTGTAAATTTATAGTCTACGTTACTGCAGAACACAGTATTTGTGAGGGAAAATTTTAATCAGTTGCGTGGTACTGTGTTTCTCCCCTACTTTAAATATATTTACAGTCTTACTTTTTTTTTTTTAAATAAAATCCACAGTTTATGTAATACTGAGATATTTTCACTTGCAGTATCACCTCCATCAAGTTTTCTTCTAGATTCCTCATACAGTGACCTTTTCTTCTTCCAGTTGTGTTAAGGCCCGAACGCACTGAAAGCAATAAATTACGCGTGTCAGCTGAGGCAGATTGATGCTGCTATGTATGGCGCATTGCAGGCCTTAAATTTGAAATGCCAACACCACAGAGCCAGTAGTATTTTAGGAAAAGATTGCAATTTAGGCAACATTTTTGTATATTACACAAACCCCATAACAAACACCCCATATATAGCCCATAGTCACTAAAGTAAACATTGGAGCCATTTTCATAAGCCACATATCTTACTAACATTCTGACACTTAAATGGGAAGAATTTGGGTAACATTTACGTTTTTTGAAACCTAGCTGTGTAAATATTTAATGACGGCGATAGAAAAATGATGTTGATTATATTGGTGGATTGCCATAAATATCTGAAGCGTCTCTTAGCGCCAAACCTTCCCTGGTCTTAATACTGTTTGAGTTACCCAGAAAGGATTTGTATGAGGACTGGTCCATATGTCAAAGGGGAGACACGTACTAGTCATCGTTCTATTTTTTTTTAAATCACAGTCATCTCTGCCGTCTACTGACGTTACACTAGATACACAAATGTACTTTAATTGCAGCACTGCAACAACCTAACAATGCTGTGAAGCGGTTACGGTACCTTGCTGGCCAGCTGCCTGGAAGTTGCTGTGATATTTACAACCATGTCTTGTTCCTTTGTGTGTGTTTCTTCGTGTTAGCTCTGTGACACATAATAGAAGCACTGCAGAGAAAGAAAGTCTTTCCACTGACTCCATCAAGTATTTACACGACCATTTCTGTTTGGACGTGTCCGTTACAACAGGGTTTCCGTGTGTGTTTTTGTGCCGCTTGTGTGTCTTTCCCGCAAGTGGTTCTTTTGGCATTAATTATTGTGCCTTCGGTATTATTATTGTCTGTCTGTATAGGTTTCTGAGTGTCTCTGCGTGTGTTGCTTTACCCCGGCAAACCGTGTCATGTCACAGTGACCAGAAAGCAATTATCGGTGTATTGCCGCTTTGAGGAGGACCTCCTACACTTCCCTCTTCCTGCGGAGAGGCGGATAAAGAGAGAGAGCAAGAGGGAGCGAGGGCGAGAGAGAAGTGATCAAAACAAAGCTGCAGAAGGAGAGGAAGAAACACACGAAGAAAGGCTGAGAGGAGAGAGACGGGGAAGAGAGGGATGAAGGAGAGAAAAACAATGAGAGAGAGGAAAACAAAGACCCGGGGGAGGAAAATGTCAGGCTGACATTGCTGGATGAGTTTGAGAGCGGTCCAGAGACACAGCCACTGTGCTCTGCGTTACGCTCACAAGGACCCTCACAGACAACTCTTTCAATATACAGTGGACACACACAGACACAAACACACTCACAAATACAAACACGTAACGCTTCTTTGACACACTCCACTACCCACACTGCAAGCCTAGCGGCCATGCAAACAGACACCCACACAGAGCCTTTGTCTGTAGGCTTCTTCTTCTTCTTTTCTTTTCTTTTTTTGCTGCTTTTTTGCTTTTTAAAACAGCAAGGACTCAACCTGCAGCGCGCACAGGGCCACCGTGACCCGAGGAGCGTTTGAACCTCTTGGTTTTATAGGCAGCATGGACGTGTGTCATTAAAGCAAAGCACAGTTCCACTGTCACACCCTTAGAGGCTTTATAAATCATCATTGAGAAAAATATGTAAACTGGGTCATTAAGGCAGCTGCACATTAACTAGGTAACATCACGTTGATTGGCATTACATGAATCTGAAACACCGTGTGATGTTAGATCATGTTCACCGAATGAGTTGGTGTCTGTTTTTATCAGCCGTTAACACGTCGTTCGGCTCCATTCATAAGTATGGTAATTGAGATTTTTGCCCGATTATAGGAATCAGTTGAACTCTTTATTTCCCTTATCTTTCATTTAACATCTAAATGATTTGATCAAACAGACTTTTCACTGCTTCGTCATGTTTCACAAAGCAGAAATAGGATTAAATGAAATTGCAATAAATGCGTGAACGTGCTGTTTTGGGTCATTTTAGTTAATTTAAACTTCAAAGAAGAACTGAGAATTTTTCTTCAGAAGTCACACAAAGTCAGATGACATTTTGATTTAGGAGTATCATCATTATAACAAGGAACTCAAATGTGTTAAATCGAGTAACATGTAATTGGGTCACTTCAAAGATGACTGAACAGTCGAGGCAGAAAGATCGGAACGGAATCGGAATTAAGCAGAAAGCTCGGTAAAGTGAGCGTATCCTTAAATGTACAATAGAGCCATATTGAATGGGTCTTCATTATATTAGCAGTCGGAGGCAAATTAAAGAAAATCTGTGAACAGACACTACCGGTAAAATAACTTGAACATGTATTCATTAAAGTCTCGAGCTCAGTGATATCCCTGGCAGCAGGCATCGTAATCCAGAAGGTACGTAACTGTGAACAGGGAGGAATTGCGTTTTCTTACTTTTGTACTACGGTATTTCAATATGACTGATGCAAATACTTACTGTAACGCTAATATTGATACAATTGTTAACTTGAAATGAACAAGCTTTTGCCATGTCCTTAAGTCGCCCGTCTTTCACATTTCTAATTGAACAGAGACACTGTATTTAGTATTTAATCAATACAATTGTCTACACCAATAGTGTAAAGGCTCAACCTGCGCTTCAAGTGTGTATCCATGACCCAAAGTCTATTTTCTTCTGACTTACCTTAAGCAAAGACTTTGTTGTCAGCTGAGGCAGACTACTGATAAAGCTAGATTGGGGATGACGTTGGGGAAAATAATGGGAATGAATGTTGAATTATGATGATGATTATCCCAACCATGATTGTGAGCCTTTCTCATTTTATGTTTCTCACTTCTACTTGAAGACGGAAGCCAGTGTGCAAATAGTTCTACTGACGAAAGTTATGTGCTCAACTAAAGTGGTGTTTTTCAGAAAACAGTGACGTGCCTCCAGTTATTCGCCACTCAGACTTGCAGCTTAAGTGCTTTTCTCTTGCGTGATATCCACTGTTGCCTTGAGCTGCTGGCCGGACGTAAGGCCTAAATATTGCAGTTAAGCGTTTCTTCCAGATCTATTTCTTTTTTATAAATGCATCCATCAGCCTGGAAGTTGTTATGCAAATGTGAATGTGCAGAACAAAATTACACTCCCTACCTTTGCAGGATCACAGCAGGTTCAGATTCAAGCACATAGAAATGAGCCACATATAGCCTGCAACATGCTCTCTCTGTTGTTCTGCTAGAGCACTGATTTGTGTCTTCAATGTTTATTTGCATGTAGCTTTCTAAATATTTTATTTTTGTGTTGTTTTTTAATTGTATGTCACTGCTGTATATACATTGTATCATAACTGTCAAGGTGAATACGGACAGACAGTGAAGGGAGGAAACAGTAGCAACATAGCAGCTACTTTGTGTCAGAAACAACAAAGACTGCCAGACTGTGGTGTACAGTTTCATGGCTTCCCTTGAACACAAACTCCCTCGTACTCCCTTCCTCTCAACACTGTCCCCTCCTTCTGCTCCTCCTCGCCGTTCTCATTTTCAACTGCTTCTTTGTGTCTCAATTTACCCCCTTTGCTTTTCTTTTCAATCTGACTGTATTTCACACTCTTCCTCCTCACCTCTCGTTTGAGGTGCTCTCATGTTTCTGTCTGGAATTTCTGTCTTCCTTTTGTCCCCTCCTCTCCATCCCCCCTTCCTCCTCCTCCTTGTTTTGCTTATCCTTCCAATCCAGTCACTCCCGTAGATAGATTAATTTGGTGTCGTAACAATGTGATGGAAAACTCTGCTTACTGTACCCGTCTTTCTCTTTCTGTAAATCACACGGTGTAACAGCCTCTGGTGACAAGCTTTGAGACAGCGTTCTATGCAGACAAGCTTTTTAATGTGTGTGTGTGTGTGTGTGTGTGTGTGTGTGTGTGTGTGTGTATGTGTGTGTGTGTGTGTGTGTGTGTGTGTGTGTGTGTTGGAACAGTGCTCAGAGAGGAGCTGAAGCGTTCCAGTGCGGAGTTACAGAAGATGAGAGAAGAGAAAGAGCGCCTAACTCAGCAGCTGATGTAAGTGTCTACACATATGTGGTGAAAGCATGGACATGCACAGATGGGGACGCAGGTGGATTTCGGTATGTGGAATGTGCCGGGTAAAGAGAAGGTCACTGCAGGGCATGGCTCTGTATAATTTTCCTCTACCAATCAAAAGCTTCTAAACAAGCCCCACTTGCACCGCCCAAACCAGGAAATGCTCACGTTCCTCATACCGGGCCTGCTAAGCTGCAACAATAGAGGATTTGACTTGTATACACTCACACAAAGGTCTAGTCAGGGGTTTAGGACTTCAGAAAAAAATAGGCCCCTGTGGCTTTTGAAAGTATGCTGATGACGTTTTGTTTTCCCTTTTTACTTGGACCTGCAGACACAAATACACACACACATACATACACACACACACACACACACACACACACACACACACACACACACACACACACACACACACACACACACACACTGACCCATGCCATAAACAAATACTGCTGCAAAGATTCAATTATGAATACGTAAATCAAGGTTGTATTATAAACTCCTACATTATCATATGGCCCAGCATTATATATACAGTATGTGTAGCTGTAATGAAGCTAGCTAGTGACACAGCCTTATGGATGGCAATATCAATATGTAGGTCGGTCGACCACTTTGGTCCAGACAGAAATATCTTAACAACTATTGGATGGATTTACTTTTTATTTGTCCAATGGTTTGGTTTATGACTAAATACCTGCAAGATGAATGATATTCCCATCGTCTCAGCTGTACTTTGTTTGGTTCTATCAGATTGGCAAACATTAGAATTGCTAGAGAGCAGAACTAAGAGCATGGTAAACATTACACCTGCTAAACATCAGCCTATTAGCGTTGTCATTGTACTTCGTAACCACAGAAGAACTTACTCCGTGGACACTGTGTGCAGTGTTTTCTGTGTAACGACTCAGCATCTACTGTTATCAAAAGCGCCATAAAACAGCCACTGTTTAGGTCAAGTTTGTTCACTCTCCAAGAATTTCAAATAGATAAATTATTCCATATTTGGTCATCTCCTGACACTAGTTTGCACATCACAGTGGTGACTTTTACAAGTGTTTCTGAGTTCTAGTGTTATTTTTAAGCAGCAGAGGGTGCTTCTTGATCTTGTGTGATGGACTTTTATGATATTTGACAAATGGACCACTTTAAAATGGCACACACAGACACACACAAGGGCAAACACCCACAGAAACACCCGCAAAAGTAGACAAAAACACAAACATCCCCCTACACACCAAGGGAGTAAATGTTAAACGTTGCTGCTATCTGAATATCAGAACATTAAAGGACTACTTGACCTGACAGACTGCAGATGAAGCACTCATTTGCTCTCTAATGTTTCCTCCTCCTCTTTCTATAACCTCATCACTCTCTCCCTCTCTCCCTTCCTCTCTCCCCCAAATGTTTTTTGTCAAGAATCTTAGTTTTTGACCTTTTTAGAAATTTCAATTCACAGTGCTCAGTTATGGGAAAGGCTATCTCATGCTTTGTGTGGCGTTAGTCTCCATACATGATTGTTTGATAAGATCGTTTTTAGTTGAGGTTAATGCACTAACACTAATTAATACAGTACTGTAGGAAAATAATTACCAAACAAGTTGGTTTGCTCTGCAAATCTCCAAATCTCACCAAACTAGTTCAAGGGGAAGACAAGAGCCAAATATATCTGTTGCTATCAGAAATAAACGTATATTGACCCCCTGCCCTCTGACCTGCCACACAAATTGTCCAGAAAACTGTGTGCATGTAACAAACACAAGAATGTGTGCGCACGTGTGTATGTGCATGGAATGTGCACGTCAGGGATACAATACAAGGATCGGGGATCAGGGCTGAGACGGAGAGGATGGAGGGGACGTTTGCAGTCGCACGCAACCCACCCAGACATATGGGAGAATCAGCCTTAAGGGTGTGTGTGTGTGTGTGTGTGTGTGTGTGGAGGATTGTGGACAGGGAAAATTGGGGCTCACCTTTATCTGAGCAGCTCATCTCTACTGTTTAATGCAGCAGCACTCAGAAAATATGAACACAACCCAATGATTTCTCTTTTTGTCGTTGTGTTGGCAGACAGTCAGGCAAGGTGGAGACTTAAGTCCACACGGGACGTCTGAGTTGATTGGCTAAGCCTCCTTTCACCGTCCGATTGGTTGCCTGTTTTAAACTCCCTCACCCTCATCATATCAGCTCCAGAGCTTCACAAACCTGTGATGCTTGAACCACAAATAAAAAGTACCAGTTTTTTTTTGTGTGCAAGAGGTGTTGCCATGACAACTGCCCAACCCTCGACCCCCCCTCCTTCATCAAACATCAGCCTTCCGCACCTGTTAGGTTTCTATGGCGCCAGCTGCATTGCCTTGCATACTCGCATACACATATGTTTCAGGGGCGGTCTGAGGACAGTGAGAGGCTGTGGAATCCTTCTGATCCTCGCATGCAGTCTGATCAGCATCCCGAGAGACACTCAAGGGCTGTTTGTCGTGACTATTTACACACTTGCACTCTCCTCAGGATCTTTTCGCTTCTCAATCCTAAGTGTTCAACTGAATGTTCTTGTTCTCACAGTATCTCTCCACGGACCTCCTTGGCATGTGCATAGTGCCTGCTCGTATGATATGATGATCAGCATACCTGACTTCCCCACTCATACCATTGGCAACCGAACAATTGCAGAGGAGGGACGTGCAGTTACAGTATGCAGCTTCCTTCCCCTCGGGCACTTTGACGGCGTTTGTCAAATAGGATCACAGAGAGCGTCTCAAACCCCCCCCCTTCTGTAACGTCTGGATGACATGTATGTCGGAGGTGTTTGGGAGGCTTCCTGCTGCATTCTGATTGGCAGGAGATGTAGAGCTCATCCTTTCATCAGAGGATGAACACGTGGATCATCCAACACATAAGCAGGCCAGGTTGAAAGGATGGATTAGAGGGAAGAGAGGGATAGATGAAAGACAGGATGGATGCGCTGAGCAAGGGAGGAGAGATGAAAGAGTGGATGATGGAATGAGTGAAGGTCAAGAGAGAAAGAGCAAAGGATTGATGTGATTGATGTGATACAGCTTGTTTTCATAAGGCGGGCGCACGCGCGGGGTGAATGCATATATTAAAGTGTGTGTGCGTGTGCACACCGTGTGTTTCTGTGCCTGTATGTCTGGCAGTAAAATAACTATTGATCCTAGGGTGTATCCAAGGACCTAATTTCCTTCCAAGATCTTGTTCTGCCATTTGCCTGACACACACACACACACACACACACACACACACACACACACACACACACACACACACACACACACACACACACACACTCTGACACTTTTCTCTCCCTCCGTCACATTCCCTCATCACATATTAGATTAAATCAATCACAGCCCTTCTGGAATGAGGACGCCTTTTTCCTTCTTTCTTTCTCAGATAAAAAAAAGAAATCAACTCATCCCTCATGTTTTTCTCTCTCTCTCTCTCTCTCTTTCTCTCTCTCTCTCTCTCCTTCTGGACTCTGTTATCATGTGAGCACATGCCGCACAATAAATGTTATTTTCCTGAAATGCAAAGAGGCTTTTCCCTCTCATGTGGTTGTTTGGTATTTTGGTGACTTGCCATTCACCACGGTGGGAGGAGGAGAGATTCAGGAGGGTGTCGCGGGTACATTACAATTTCAGTGTCAAGATTCACCATGTTTTTTCGTCGTCTGCTCAGACTAGATCACAGCACACTATGCTCAGCTTTCTTCACTTTAATTTGTGGAGGCACACCCTCATGTTTTGCTTGTCTGTTTTACTTTGATGATGCTTTGTTTGACCAGCTGGCACATCTAATCACACAACATTTGTATATTTTTATTCTGGTTACGAACAAGAAGGCAGAGTGAAGATAGTGTTTGACTCTTATCAGCGTCTGTCATCCGCAGCACCTATTTAACTCCGTACAGTCGGCTGTAGGCAGTCTGTCATTTGAAAAAAGCGTGTTGTCATGCGATTACGCGAGCCAGATCCACTGTGGTTTCCTGGACATAGTCTTACGAAACTAGCTCACTTTTTTTCCTCCTTCAACACATTACTCTGACTGGTTATGATTCATAATTTGACATTGCTTCTTAGTTTATGCTTTGCAAGCTATTACAAATGGAGGCGGTGACCTGATCAGGTCACATTGAACTTAACCTGACCCGCCAGATGGTTTGTTACACAGAACCATCTGACACCGTCTCTATAAGCTGTTCGGAAAAGGCACTTTCAAAGAATACATGGCAGGTGATTGGATTAACCATCTGTCAATCAAACTCTTACCAAAGTCAGCTGGAAGAAAAGCAAAACACTCTTTTCTGTAGACAAAAGCCTTCAGTGCCATTTTTCATTTCTGATGTTGCGGATGCTGTTGCATCTACTAGGCTAAGCTCTTTAGGAGCCGCAATTGTCACTGTCCCATGCTGTCTCGCTCAAACCTAAGCCAGGCCCACAGCTGCCAGTAGCTCCTCACAAGACACTGAGTGGTCTGGTCACCGGCTTGCCGGACACAAACGCATTAGTCAGTCTGACTAGATGGATTTTCGTGTGACATGTGATCCCACGATTCTCACGCGACCTTGTGACAAGGACACATTTGACTCACATTTCAATGGAAATCGATTAGACGAATTTACATTTAAGGAAGCTACATGCCGTGATTGTAACCCGCCCCCAACATGCCCACTGATCATATAGTCTCACCTTGTTTCCATGTGCACACCAGGTACACCTCATGCCTGCAGCCACATTATACCCAATGAGCTCCGCTACTCCTTCGGTGCGCTGTGCACTTCACTGCTCTTTGAACCCTGCGACTCACAATAATTCGCACAAAAAAACACCTCCTGTTTTACATTTCTCTTTCTCTGAACTCCCTTCTCGTGTCTTGGAAAAGAAGTCTTAAGATGATTGGAAACAGAATCTGGAAGTCAGGCATCGTGTCGTCTCTGAGCGTAAAGATAGAAAGAGGGTTACAAACAGTAGGCTGTAGCTAAACAGGCAGAATGTAGGAGCACTCAGGGGCCTGCTCTAAATCACCATAGCTGTGACAGCACGGGAGGAAAAGAGGGTTTAAAAAGAGAGAGAGCAAGAGAGGGAGAGAGAGAGATGAAATGCACATAGAGATGTGTGATGAGAGGTACAAAGAAAGACTGACAACTGGTGCCAGACAGCTGTGCGTGTATTACCCTGATTGTGTTTGTGAGTATCTGGGCCTATGTCTGTGCTTCTGTCTGTCTGCGGCTCACATTTTGTCGCTGTTAAATTATGAAAATACTGCTATTAGTATTTGAAAAAAAAATACTTCTAAATATCGTTATATGCAGCTGTCGGCATCGTGGTGCTTCGTTATACACTTTAAAGGAACAAAAGCCAACCAGCCTAGCGCTATCTGGTATGATGCAGATATCTGATCAATTATTGATAGAGCGATGAGCGGCACTGGCTGCTTTACTGAATCCACTTTAGTCAAATGTACAAATAATTCCACACAGTTTCCAGAAATGTCCATTGTAGATTGACAGTGAAAACAGGCTGTCTGCCTGTGAGCTCAGACGTGCGAGCCCTCTCACTCTGTATCCTCATTGCGTGTGGCTGCAAGGTCACAGGGCTAGACAGCCAGCTACACACACACACACATACACACATACACACACACACACACACACACACACACACACACACACACACACACACACACACACACATACACACAAACACATTAACTGATCATGCCGCCAGAGAGGGGATTAGGCTGGGAAGCCGACAGGGTTGGGAGGGTTAGGGTAATGTGTGTGTGTGTGTGTGTGTGTGTGTGTGTGTGTGTGTGTGTGTGTGTGTGTGTGTGTGTGTGTGTGTATGTGTGTGTGCACTCTCACACACACAGGAGGTGGGAGTACCACATACTGTAACGGCACGCAGAATTAGAATTAAAACTGATTTCCAATTTACTTTCTCAAGAGCAAGGCAGCAGCTGCACATGGAGGACGAGGTGATTTAAAAAACACGGTCGCACAAATGCTCACAGCTTATTTGAATTCAACACACACGAAAAAGACTTGTGGGAAGCTGTTCAGTTGTAAAAATGACAACCATTTTGTGAGCCAAAAGAGTCGTGATGCTTTCTTGAACTTTTGATGATCCCAGAGGGAGAATTCAAAGTGAAGCTTCTTCCACACAGAGACAAGCGTAGGAGGAGACAGAATACGAGTTGTATGGATTTGTTATCTTGCTCAAGTACTTTTCAATGGCACTTGAAAATGTTAAATCATACCCTGGGAGTACATATTATATTTCCACCTGCCTAGTTGTAGGAGAGGATTATTATATTTTCAGTGGTCATAAATGTTCTGAGTCAACAAATGGTAAAAATGTAGTGACCCTGCCTTGCTCTATGTGTCTCCAGGGAGCAGAGGAGACAGCATGAGGAGAAGCTGTCCCAACAGAAAGACTCTGAGAACCAACATAGGGGGAAACTACTCAGGTATGTTAAGCCCTCGTCTTTCTTTTTCTCTGCATTTTTTCCTTTTCCAGATGACAACTGCCCATCCTTTCCCTCTCTCCAACTTTCCCACAATCCCTGTAATTATCCCACTCATTGTCCTCCAAATCGTCCTCTTCCTCTGCTTCATTGCTCTTCCTCCATCTCCTTCCTCCCAGGGAGAGGTGGGGGATATTAGTGTCAGCGGAGATCTGCTCTTCGGTCAGTTGAGGAGATCTTAGGCTCCATAAAGTGCCAGTGACACTGCAGAGAGCCTCGTGTGAGGATGGAGAAACAGATGGAAGCACTCCTCAGTTGGCGCGGTGTCACGTTTCTCACGCACACAAACTCATCTGTGCACAGAGCCATGCTTATATTATAGATATGCAGAGACACTTCTATTGGACTGCGTCACACTAATATGCAAGCAAACACATGTGTGCACACACCCAACCCACATGCGTCCACCCACAGACGGACATATACACATGGAGCCTCTCATCTTTCCGTGCAGGCGTTAGATGTATGTTGGGTGTGTATTTTTTCACATGGTATCTGCTGGTATTCTTTCTCTAAGCCATCGGCAGCCTGGTGTGTTCAATTACACTGTTGATTTATTTCCCTTCCCGCACAGCAGTCTCTGATCTCACCCTCTGGCTCCTATACAGCTCAACACATGATAGCACTCCACTGGGGGGGGGTGGTGGAGGCTATTTCAGTAGGGATGGAAGGGCACCCCCCATAGCTCAGAGGAAATGTAATGGGAGACAACAATTCGCCAAATTGTCCAAGATTGGAGACCATGAGTGCCTCAGGATAATGGTTGCGCGGTCGATAGCTTTGGTTTCTGAAGAGAAAGCAGTGACTCGATGCTATCTAGTAGTTGCTGCTTTGTGTTGAATGGGTGTAGTTTATATTTGTCGAAATGGCTTTTCATTAACTGATCGTCATTAACTTAATTGATCGTTAAAACTGCTTGTCATTCCTCGGACTAAGGAGGAGAGATTAGCTGAGAAAACACCTCTTCACGTGTGCATTATTGTCATCAATGTACAATAACGTGTACTTATTATTTACTTAGTACTAGTATTCTCAGTACTATAGTACTATACTGCATGACATGCCAAAGTTCCCTGTCAGAAGAATACTAAAATGATTGGGCCTTGAGCTGTGTGGAAAAGCTTTAGTGTGTTTTAATAGAGTACACATAAAAACTGAATTTGGGGTTTGACCCAGCTTTGGTGTGTTTGTGTGTGCCAACCACCAGGCTAAAAGGAGACTGATACGGTGAGAGAATAAACGGCTTCCCTCTTATGTAACCGACTTGCTCTGACGCGTACACTCACCTGTTGACCTGTCAGGATAGATTTACTGTTTGCCTGCAAGTGTGTGTGTGTGTGTGTGTGTGTGTGTGTGTTTGTATGGTTAATCAAAACATGCCCAGACATACTGTATAAACATGCAGATGAGAATGTGTCCTCATAGAAAATACATAACCATACGGACAGCAGCTCTGTCTGTTTGTGCTTAATCTTCTGCATCTATTCAACAGGTTAGAAGAGGAGTTGGAGGAGAAACACGAGAGGTGGTTGTCATGCCAACGCAGGTGTGACATCATGCAGGAGCGGCTGTCGTCATACTGCGCAGCTGAAGAGGAAGTGGCCCGACTGAGGGAAGCTCTGGAGAAGGTCCAGCAGGAAGCGAGAGAGCTGAGGAGAGAAAGGTCAAGATCGTGTTGTCTGTCCTGTCCTGCTCTGTTCCCTTTCTTCTCTAATCAGACTCTCAAAGCTCTTTTATACTGCAGTCTGTTCCATTCACAAATATATTATGCATCTAATTCTGATTTCTCAAGTATAAGCTCCAAAATTCAGAAACACATTTTGAACCGTGAAAGGTGTATGATGAGTTGACTTGTACTGGTCCCTCTTAAAGCTAGTCAGAAGCCCGTCTCCTATAGAGTAGGTACAGTCCAATATAAAATGTTTGCCATATGTTGACGTTGCTCAACTCAAAAATATGTTTCATATCAACATTTCTCGATGAGTGTGTCTCTGAACCGCAAAATACGTCTACTATCAACATTTCTACGTTTTTTAACTGCCCATTGCACTTTTGTTGACCTGGCCTCTTCCCTATTTTGGACTTTGATTAAACACATTTGTGTCACATTTTGAACCGCGATGTAAAATTGGCTGCTATGCGTTGGCCAATTGCAGCTTACTGGGAGCCAGCTCCAGCGCATGGCTGCCTGCGCTTTCCTTTTATTAACAGTGGCATGACAACCACAGACTGGTGGCTGTGCTCTATCCCGTTTTGGGAAATGAACTGTTTTGTTCTAATGTTAAATATTTACAGCCCGTTTGTGTCTGAGAGGACATGGGGTGAGGAAGGAATCTTGTGTATGTGCCGTTGTCAATAAAACCAAGGGCCCACGTCTTCCTCGGAGTGAAGAATGGGAGGATCTAATGGGGTGTTGGGAGCTGTGCCCAGTCTCTTATGTAAGGTGCTACCTCTCCCTGTGTGGCCAGCTCTCACTGCCCAGCTTACTGCTCAATAACCTTGCATGTACAGGTGTTTATCCATGTCAGTATATTTTCTTTTGGACTACATGTCCCTTGCGGCACTATTTGGAGATAAAGTTGGACAGTTGACAAAGCTTAGGGGCATTTCCTCTCATCAGAAACGAAAATTAGAATTGTTCTTGTTAATATGGGATCAAAACAACATTATCTCCATTATCTTTTACTTGTTTAAGAGCAGAGGAAAACTGTTTTTTTTATATTTTCTCCCAAAAAGATACACCTAACATAATTCTGGTTTTGTCTATATAACTTATTAAGATAATTATAAATAAAGGGAATATTAAAAACCGTTTATGCAAATTGCTGAAGTAAGTATATACGTAAGTTATATACTTAAGTTACAGTGCAGTAACTGTACATGATATATACAACTAAACATATCCTTTATCTGTGCATCTAGTTCGATATCAATATTTGAATAAATATCAATGGCTTGGTTAGACACAAAGAGACACCCAGCCAGTTTGTCTGGAGTATCATCAGCTAAGCTGAAGTTGTTTGAGATCTAATGATCTGTGCGTGTGCGTGTGCGTGTGCGTGTGCGTGTCCGTGTCTAAATGTCCTTTCTTCAGATGTTCAGTGAGGCTCAGAGGAAAAGGCTGAATCATACTGACTTGATTGTGCCCACTTTATGTCCTGACCACAAGTATTCTCACATACACACACACACATGTCCACACACACACATTCCAAGACTTTTATTTGCCCTCGTTATAAAGTCAAGGCATTTGACCACTTCCAGTGACCCATGAAAAAGGACACGCTGTTCCCTTGAAGGGTCTTCCTTACACACTCACACACAGATTTATACCACACTTTATGCTCCTGTGCTTCCTCTTACCAAGTCTCCAATATTAATCTCATCTAAATCCATCTTTGTCCTCTTCTAACCCCTGTTATCTCATTCTCTCTCACACACACACACACACACACACACACACACACACACGCACACGCACACGCACACACACTGACTCCACCCTTTGTACAACATCAAACTGTCACTGCACATCGCACTGTGCCAACACTTCTGTTGCATGATCTAACCAGAAACAAGTGTCATCTTTCCACCCCCCGGCACCCGTTTATGCAATATGTTTATAATTGTGTTAGATTGTTCTGTAGATTAAAAAATACATACCTCACTTGTGTAATAGGCCTTGTGTAGGTTAATGTGGGTTTATAATGCCTTACAATGTGTTTATCTCCAGGAGGCTGTGGAAATAGAAAATATAGCTTGTATTTATTATTTTGCTGCAGTCAGTTGTCAGTTGTATAAAACATGAAATATAGGTAATTATAGTACATCCAGAATGAAATACTCTGGTGATTCATTTCGCACTTTAAATGGCCAGTTATGAGCCAAATTTGTCTTTCAAAACTGATGTATTTTCAAATGAGAGGCATTTATACACTACTAAAGTCAAAACAAACTATTTAAAGCCAAATTACCCCTACTGAAAAAAGTCACTCAGTCACATTATAATTTTCCCCATTGTCTCTATATTTGCTTGTTTTGAATCGTATAATGTGGAACAATGCAGATGTTGATGAAAACCATTTGTGAGGTGACCGTGAAAAGACAAGTGTAGTAACCAGCCGACAATGGTCTCCCCAGGGCAGAGTGGTGGGGTTGTGGGGTGGGAATAGAGTGAATGAAATACATATGAGTGGAAATGGATGAATAGAGGGAGGAAAAGAGTGATGGACAGGGAGGAGAGAGAGAGAGAGAGATGGAGACCAGGGCTGTGGTTGCAGTGGTTACTTTACACACTGTCTGGCTGTCGCATTGCACACACAGCCTGGGTCACAGGGGCCGCACGCAATCTACACACACACATATGAAACACGACAGCCAACCCTTGATTTGGTATAACTGACAGCGAGTGTAAAACAGAGAGACAGAGCGAGAGAGGAAAAGAGGAGGGAGCGGGGGATAAAAGAGTGAAAGTGGCAAAAAGTGGAGAGAGTAAAAGATTTAAAAGTCAAGAGAGGTCAGGAGTATCTGTGCAGTTCCTCATCCATCTGTTAAATGTGAGAGGACTTGTTTCAAGTGGTTTCAAGCAGCAGAGGAATGTTTTCGTGACAGACATTATGCTCCCTAAAAAAACTCTCCCTTCTGTCTTTCCCTATACAGAGAAGTGCTTTAACGCCTTCGGCTTTACACAATTAGGCTAATAAAAGACTTTAAAGGATTAATCTCAGCAGCACATCAATAAGATACCTCCTTCAGCTGTTTACCACTTTCAAACAGCTCTTTGTTCTCCCTTATGTTTTTGTATTTTCTCCATTTTTCTCCCAGAGTGGAAAGTATTATATCATCCATGTCTGGATTTTTACTTTTATTGTGGCTCTCGGTCCTTTTTGTCATACATTGCCATTTGCTGTGAATTCATATATCAAATTTTTATAAGCCTTTTATAAGTTCCTGCCTTGAAAGCGGGGTGAGTGTGAGCGGATTCTTGACTTCTTAATCATCTTTCCAGGTGGAGAGTTTATGTCCCAGAAAGAAGAAAAAAAGCATAGAGGCTCTATGAGATGATGTCAGGGAAGATTCCTGTTGATCTACGTTGTTGATTCATACACAATGAAAAAATATTTAAAATTGCCCTTGGGCTTTGCTGTAAGAATCAGCTTTTTTTGTGTGCGTGCGTGTGCAGACGCAGATTGTATCAGCATAAAGTGGAAAAATGTAATGTGCCTTTTGATGAGGTAGCAGCCGCTCACACTGCACACGCACCCACACACTGCACACACATAGCCACACTCGCCTGTCCTTAAAAGCAGCTTGGCGTGTGAGTGAATGAGAGAGTGCTCCCAGATTTTCCCATCATTCCTCCCTGTAATCCCCCCAGACCTCCTTCTGAGGGCTGAATTTGCACGCTCACGCTCCCCGGGGGGTCACACACACGCCTAGACACACATGCCAACACGCACACACATGTGCACATGCAGGCTAAAAGTTGATTTTAAAACTTTTACCTTTTGCAGGCGTCTGCTTTTTTTGATAATCAGGGAACCAGAATTATATATGACAGCAGGATACAAACACGCAGGCAGGCAGACATCAGCAGTTCAGTCGGCTTCATAAAACACCAAATCCTCACTTCCAGAGGTTTTTCACCAGCTAAGACCCTAAAGAGGCTGCGCTTTGACACACAAAAAATGACAAAAATCGTCATTATCTTGGTCGAGTATTTTCGAAATGTTCCGAGCTGATCCTAAGTATCTGTATCTGGACTGACCCAAAAAAATCCCCAGTGTGGAGGTATGCGTGCCACAAAACTATCCCAAACCTGTCTATCGGAAATGTTTTCATACTGGTGGATCGTTTCATAATGCTCGTCTCACAGCAACATGGTTTTTTTGAAGCTTATATCTCCTCTCTGAAACAAGGCTGGGACGCATTTAAATGGGTTCAGGAGTCAGATCTTGGCATCAAACTTGCAACTCTTTGGGAGCATTCAAGCATGTCTGTCTGTCTGCTTCTATTTTGGTGTGTGTGTGTGTGTGTGTGTGTGTGTGTGTGTGTGTGTGTGTGTGTGTGTGTGTGTGAGTGTGAGTAGGCTGATGTGATTAACCAAAGCCAGTGGAGTGAATAATATTGTGTCTGCCCTGAGTAGGAAGAGATGGAATGTAGCTGCTGCTCTTCATTATACAGCAGACCATCCACTCCCTATCAGATATACACAGAGTCAAGTGTGCTTGTACACACAGACACACCACACACACACTTTTCTTATACAGATGGGCCCACTCACTCACACAAAAGGCACAGAGATTTACACATACATTGAAAAGTTCTCATGTTTTCAGCCTTTGCCGACAACGCTAACTGTATACATATTAGTCGTAAACATTAATGTCTAAACTTATCTGTGGCTAAGTAAAGAGCCATGCTGCTTCGCATCTTATCAGCCGGACCAGCTGCTGAAATAACACATTATGTCTCAAACCAATGAAATTCACCCTGCGATGTCGACTCCATCTCTCTTTCTTTTGCAGATGTTTCTTTTCCTTCATCAGCTCCCGCTCTCTTTCCCCCCAGAGACTGTTAGGAGTGTTCTTGTTAAATATTATTTATGCAACCAGACATGTGGAGAGGATCATCAAAAAACAAGCATGTGCAAATATTATCAGAGCTTTTTGGATTGCGAGGGTATAGATGTGATGTCGGGCTTACTTGCTTATCTATTCAACTGCAGAAAGTGCTGCGCTGACACGATGGTTAATGTGTGCGTGTGTGTGGTTTGTGAATGAGTGAGAGCACTTTACTCTTCCTGTCATATCTGCCTGTGCCACTGCATGTTATCTTTTAAAAGGTGTGCATGTCTGTTTCTCTGACTTTTGAAGTTGGTGTCACAATGTAGGCATTTGTTATCTTTTTTTATTTGTTGCATTACCCCTGTCTGAAAAGTGGCTTTGTAAAACTCCAGTGACTAAGAAGATGTTCTCATATGGGAATCTCAAGGCTTGAACATGGTTTCAGATGTTTCTGTTGCCAAATGCTACGTTATCTTTGCTTTACATTGTGGAAGCTTGATGTTATCAGATTCAGTTTAGTTTGTATTGGGTCCAGTGTGGGGGATTTATTGGCAGATATGGAAATCTAATTTAAAAAAAAGGCTGTACGGTATATCACCTGAAGTTAATAATTGGATTTTTGTCGGGAGCGGGTTCTTTTTTCGTGGAGTCTGCCATGTTGCAACTGTCATGTCTCTAATAACCCTGAGTGGACAAACCAAACGCTGGTCTAAAGGGAGCCTTTCACGTTTTTACGTTACCAGGAGGCCACTGTGGGTTTCCGATGCGCTTGGAAAGGGAGAGGTGAACCTCGGAGTATGGAGTTGGATGGCACTATATTAATTTTCCTTTTAAGTTATAAGTGCAGGACATTTCTTTCATTGCAAAGTGAGACATATGAATGACTGAATCCTGCAGTATGTGTGTATACATGTTGCCCTGAGTATTCATATATCCTTGTGTGTGTTTACAGGGAGATCTTGACAGAGTCCCATGGCAGAGCCCTGACCAAGATGGAAGAAGACTGCAGACAGCAAATGTCCTCAAAGGTAATTCTTTATCAATACTAACAATAATCCTATTGCTGCTGATTACATATAACTGCAGTACTATAAACAATGGAAAACAAACTCAGTAGGTATGCCCAAAGCCAATTTGTAGGCTGGCTTTGGGCTGATTCTGGCATTTTATTTGAATGAAAAGTATTTGTTCCATAAAACCTGATCAGTTCCAAAACTGTGTTTGTGCAGAAATGTCCCATTTGGCTCCTTTAAATAAAAGGAAACAAACAATGTGAGCAAGTTGAGCCTAACCTATTTAAATTGCCTGCTAATTTTGATTTAGACTATTACAACAACAGTACACAATGCTGCTGAATTATCTAAAAGATAATAATTAAACATGACCCAGACTTCCTCATAATTAAGTTGTACTACTCTAATCGTATTGTGTAGTCGTGCAACTGGATATTGGTTATTTGGTCTATAGATGTAACATTGTAATTATGTTTGATGAACTCAAACATTACTCATACGCTCAGTGACTTTGGGTGTATCAGTTCATGACTGGCAGACATTTAGTTCGGTCTGTTGAAGTAAATAGTCGCTAGGACGGCATCCAAGCCATTGTCACAGTTCAGAGGCGTTTAACAGGAGAGGATCCTGAAACAAAACAATGTGGAGAAGATTACGAGGCTCCAAGACCACCAGTCTGTTTGACACCAGATAAACTGAAAACACACACTCGCGTACACAAACACACAATATCAATCTGCCTTTTATTAGTCAAACAGTGTAGTAGTGTCTCCTGCACCGTCTGCCTGTCTGGCTGCAACATTGACCGAGGTTTAGTTGAACGTCTCAACAAAGAGGACCCCCCCAATCCCAAAAAATTAAGAGCATTAAATCATTACTGTCTCATGTCTGTATTTTGTTTTTGTCTTTTTTTGTTACAAATTCGTATTAGAACAACATTGTTGCTCACAACAGCATTGTGTCTTTCCTTAGGACCAGGATCAGATTACGTAAAACACTCAAACAGAATCAGTTGAATGCAACATGTGTAAGAGTAGAATGTTTTACCTTTTTAATAACATAATACAATTCAAACAGTTTTATTGTTATAGTGACTCATTGTACACGACACTCTTTGCTTAAGAAATGGGAACATTTGTTCAAACATGTTTTTTTCTTTCGTCTCATAGCAACATGCTAATAAGTACACACTTTAAATTGTTGATGAGCTCAAACTACGCACTGAGCTATTCTTCATATAACTGGAAGTGGATCAGATGATTGATCGCAGAGGCAATACTGTTGCACCATATTCACTTTGAAAGAGCAACGACCAATGAGGAAACACCAACGCTCGACCAGCCAATGATGTAACTTCATCACTCACTCAGTGGGTCGGTGACAGACTCAGGCAGGCCTCGCTTTGCAGCGGTTCAGCCAAAAATGCCGCATGCAGTACATGCCATCTGACATATATACACACAGGGCCTACATTAAAGTATATACTGCACATGTCAAAACTGATATTTATATATAACTACCCCCACTTACTCATATGTGTTATTATCATCTCAGGAGAATCATGCGATTGCTTGCATGTGTTTGGGTGCGTCTGTGAGTGAATATGCAACTTTCAATATTATATTTTGTAATGTTATACATACATATATACTGTAAGTGTATTTCAGCTAACTAACTGATTATTCTCCATTCACAATTTAGAATAAGTCATTTCTAAAATACATCACCCATTGAGGCAGCTTTCACTCTATGGATGTAATATTTGCACCAGGACAGTTTCCACACACACGTTCATACAAGTTATTGTTCATTATGGGCTTCCTGGCTTATTCCTGTCATGGAAAGGAAGTGATCACTCTTTGAATACAAATGGCAGCTGTGCACATGCACACACACGCACACAAAAGGATATACACACACAAACCATCCTCACACGCACACTCACCAAGCAAAGAGGAAGTGATGTTTTCTCATTTGATCCAGCACACGCAATCTTAGCCTCTCATACAGTCTCTCAAACCACAAGCATAATACACACGCACACACCGGCTCAAATATACACGTTTTCACACACCAATCTGTCTTTTATGTTTCTCTGTCACCCACATCTATTATTTTCCCTTTCCCCCCCCCCACTTACACGCATAAATGCACACAAGCACACAAAGAAAAACACACAACCACGGCCTAAGCCCGTGGCACTGACGCTCCGTTCGTCTGATCTTCTGGAAAACAAGGTAGCCCTGGCTAAGCCTGACTAAAGATATGTCACATGCAACTTTAGCCCCACTCTGCCAAGAGCCAAATCTGGTGTTTCATGTCCCTGACGATTCAATTTTGTACTGCCAGAGTTTGATGACCAATCACACAGCTGTCATTGTCACACTTTGGGACAAAGCGTTGCATGACCACAGTGCCTCTCATATATTATTAAAAGTTCAGACATTGGTCAGACATTGGCCCTGTGACAATGCTTTATGTGACCGTCCTTCTTCCTGTTTATATCGTGAAGAAATCAACACTTCACTGTCCCTTTTAGGCCTCAGGTTGTCAGCTCGACTGAACATCTACTCGCAGTTTTTGGGAGTATCTTAAATGGTCAAATGCAACAGTGTTGTCATTACTGTGTGATAAATAATAAGAAAAAGAACACACACTCTTAAACTGCTGTGTCAATGTATCCTTTGTCTTCTTCTTTGATTTCGTAGCTGGCTGCCGCCCTGGAAGAGCAGAGAGCCCAGAATGCATTGCATCTGAGGGAGCAGATGGAGGGGTTTCGCCGGGAGGCGGAGTTAGAGCTGACAATTGACAGGGAGGGGAACCAACTGCTGCTTCTACAATGCCAGCGGGACAGCACACAGCTTCAGGAGAAGGTGCATACATGTTAAAATGACACTTAACACTACACAATATTACACTGCAGTAAGATATCATTGACGTGCACTTGTAATGGGCAATTTTTATATTTACAATATAAAGCTTCTTCAATAGTCCTTTTTTTGTCTTTCTTTTCCGTTCTATCTCCTTTCTTCACATCTTGCAATCAACACATTTTGAGAATAAATCAAACGAGCTGACATGAAGATAGATTATCCTGTGGTTGCAGAGCATATGAAAGACCATGCATCACTCAGGTTATTGATTTTTCTTCTGCTGTCTTTTTAAACTTTTTTTTTTCTTGCCTTCACCTTCTTTCTTCTCCATTTCCTCTCTTTGACCTTCTACCTTCAAGGAATTTAAGACCAGGATTTCCCATTTTGTTGTTGCATGTAATGCTTGTCTGATGAACCTATGCTATTGTCTGTATTTCTGTTTGTGTTTAATATGTGTCATTAATTCCCTTACATGCCTTCCGTATTATTACACACACACACACACACACACACACACACACACACACACACACACACACACACACACACACACACACACACACACACACCTGTGGTAAATCTCTGTATGTACTGAGGGGAAGAAAGACCGAGAGAGGCATCAAATCTAGACTGTGGGGATGAGACAATAGAAAACAATGAGACATTAGGTGAACTGGCTCCCAGTTGTTACCACACAATGAATATATATATAACAGCCCACAGCACAGCTTATAGTATGAGTCACAACCAAAACACAATGATGTTTCAGTCGACATACAATCACGAATATATGACATGTGGTGACAGTTGATGAATTTCCATAGTCTAGTAAAACTGAAAATTCCAACTCTACCCCTTCAGCTTTCACTGTGTCTGGCACTGCATATTCCCCTTTTACCCACTTCCTGTGCAACATCTCGATTGGGGTAACAGAAAACATGTTTCCTCCAACATGTGGCACGCAACCTATTCACATGTATGTCATCTTGATTTCCATGTAATCTTAGCTGCAGATTTGGGCAAGTCCGTTTTAAGATCAGAAAGCGCGGAAAAGCATAATTTCTTGTTGTATTCGAGATCATCACGTGTGTACACACGTCACTCAGTTTCTATCCATTTCACCGATTTTGACAAACCAAATGAACAGTTAAATAGTCGTAATTCAGTGAAAATGTAAAGATCCAAAAATTGGGATCTACTACTTATTCCTCTCCAGCTGGAGGAGAACGAGCAGGTGCTGCACGCACTGCAAGACGAGCTGCAGGAGGAGAGAGGAAGCAGGATGGAGGAGAGGAAGAGGAGGGAGGAGGAGATACGTCAGGAGCTGCAGCACTCCCAACAGCAGGAGGCATCACAGCTGAGCCAAGCGAAGGCTGGACTACAGCTGGTGGCAGAGAGGAATGCAGAACTTCAAGAAGAGGTGTGTGTGTGTGTGTGTGTGTGTGTGTGTGTGTGACCAATGTTTCTGCATTATGTGGTGTTCAATGGTCCTCACAAGAATAAGAAGTATTGAAACAAATTGTCACTGTTCATGTGAAAACCAAATGAGATTCACATTTGATTCATAATATTCTACTGGTGTGTTTCTCTGCCGATGCTTTTCAAACAGAGTTGGATTCAATTTAGTAAGTGTGTGTGTTTTTGTGAGTGTGGTCACAGCAAAAGGAAGTGACTGAGCATGCATGCAGTCACATACACAAACAAACAAACACAATCCCACACAAGCAAACACTTGCCTTCTAGTTCAACTTTGAATCTCATCTCTCTTAGAATGTACCTTGTTTGTCTCGAGGCGCAGGTCCCGAGATTGGATTGCATTTCGACTGCCTCTCAGTGGCTCTCATCGTGTCACCAGGCTCGTAGCTGACAGTGTAAACTACGGCAAAAGTGCTGACAGACCTCTGTGTTGACTTGAGGGGCAACCCTCATCAAAACTGATGGGAGCGAACCAGTAAAGTTGTTTGACCGACACGATGAGCTCAAAGACACGAAAGTGCTCTGCACAGCTGGAACTGCAGATTGGATGATGATTCCATGTGGAAGCAGCCCTCTCTCACATTACACTTACTAGTTTAATCCGTTGCTGTTGTAGCCATTATTGCAGCATCATCATTGTAAAATCCTAAATACACATAACAACTGGCAACCCAACATACATGTACATTTGCGCATGGAGTAAATCTTATGTTGAAAACTTAAACAATCCCAGTTGAATTATAAATGACGGGGGCAAAGATCCCACTGAATAATTTATTTAGCATTTCATCCTGAACAGTTGTTTGTATCATGGTGCACAAACATGACTATACTGTCCATTGTACGCAACAACAGAGGATGCATTGAAGGCCGCGAACAGCGGGTCTTTCTATTGATTTATATAGGATAAGGATGCCTCAATGTTTCGTTAATATACAAGTCACTGAAAACCCATCATTAAAAGTTGGAGACGGGCATCCATCCGAAGACTAGTCAAGTAAACGCCTCCTATCCTCTTCTCAGCATCACCATCACCTCCTCCTCCTCCTCACTCTCTCATTCAGCTCAGCTTTGTCCTGCTGCAGTCCGAAAAGCCCTCTAACAGTCAACCCACTGTCTCTTTAACCGCGTCCCTCTCAGAGTGCCTGTCCAGATAGGTTCAGCCAGTTCAAGGTGCCCTGATGCCAATTTCACAGCTGACATGCTCTTTTATGTCATTCATGGACCTTCAGCACAGCAGCTCCTTCCCCCAACCACCGGTTTCTTTCTCATCTAATTTAAAGGGGCCATTTCTTTCTCTGCTGTGTTTGTAGTTTTTAGAGCAGATCAATCAGTATAATCCCTTTAGATGACCTTGTGATTTGTATTCCTTTTTTCCTTTCTTTTTGTCTGTCTGTCTCTCTAGCCTTTTAACACTGTCCTTCAGTTCTGTCTCTAATGATCACTCTCAGTTCTTATCTGGTTCAAACCCGAGCTTCTATCATCCCGTTCTTTATAATAGTTGTATTGATCTTTGGATGTTTGTATGTGTGTGTTGGTTCGAGATAATCAGGTTTTGATCATGACCTTGTGATATCGCTCTGTTGCCGAGATACCGCTGGAATGTTGAGGCATTTTCATCATTAACTGTGGGAGCATGTGAGTGACCTTTTAACCAGTCAATTTTAAAGATACATCACTGAAAAACTCATCTCAAGACTGAACAACAGAAGAAAAAAAGATCTGAACTATGCTACTTTACAAATTTAAAGGACATATTCACTCATTTTTTACACATTTATCTCTAAACTTTGTATCTCATTGGCCGCCTATACCAACACATGCTGAACCTGATGACCTTTTGAGGCCCCTGTTTCTAGTTGTGTCCAATAAATCAACACACCAGTCTCCACTAATGCAGAATTTCAACAGCATGGTATCATCACTTGACTCGCTTTTGGGACCAGGTACTATTCTCGTTCTTTTTCCACTGTAAATAGTAAGTACTCCCTCGATGTGAATTATAAAAGTAGCTGCAGCAGTTGAAGGTAGCAGGGCTATTTAAGAATGGCGGGTTTGTGCAGGGTGTCCTATGTTGCGCATTTGCCGATTCTAATGCCGATTCTCTCTGACCGATCAGTGGTCTGCATGTTTCAATCCACCAGTTAGCGTCGGCTCAGCTTGTTAGGAACCTAGACCTGAGGTGGTGTCAAAAAAGGACCCGGTATCTGGTGCTATCCACTACTGTTGCCATTAGAAAACCAAAAAAGAAGCAAGTCGTGTCGAGTTGTTCTGTGGCGTGCTGTACAATCTTGGACATAAGTACCTCCTCCATGGACTGTTTTCAGTTTGGTTTGTTTGTCTGTTTGTTCGCTTGATTACAGAAACTACTGACCCGATTTCCATGGGCCAAGGAAGAACCCATTAACTTATGGAGCAGGTTTGTCTTGGGTCTCCGAGTGATCTTATAGTTCATCAATGTAGTCAAAATTGAAAAGCCAAGTCCTGTGTCTTCTTCTTAGCGGTCCAGGAAGTTTCCTGTTAGTCTCTGATTGTTGGAATAGTCTTTACCATTAAAATATCATTTAACATATTCCATTAATAGCAATACATGTGTGTGTATTTCGTTTTTTTCAGGCCTACCAGGGACTTTATTGACATTATCTTAAAAAGTGAATATATAATATAGTACAAGCACGTCATTCAATGGCTGATACAGTACGGAGATGAGGTTAAAAATTATTAAAGCTTCGGTGTGTAATGGTGCACGTGGACACACACACAAGAACACACACACAAACACATTCTGGTGGTGCCCCATTTAGTCCCTCCCTCTGCTTTGTATTTTGTCTGCTCCCTCCTGAACTCTTTCACTTTGTCTTTCTTTCTTTATTTTGTTTCTCTCTCTTTTTCTTCGTCTCTGTCTCCCTCTGCCTGTCTTGTCTCCCTCCCCCTCCCTCTCCACCCTGAATGCAGCTGGACCAGGACAAGAGGAAAAGGTCACTGTGTCTGGGGGAAAAGACGCCTGACTTTTAACCTCTCACTAACAACACTGAGGACACACACACATGCCAGGTCAAAAAGGTGTGTGTGTGTGTGTGTGTGTGTGTGTGTGTGTGTGTGTAGCCGGCTGGAATGTGGTTTACAGTGTTAGATTAAAAGCGGGGGCTCTGCGGGTCTGCGTGCGACTCCCATCTAATAGCCCTGTAATCCTGCTCTCACTCGGAGCCCCTAATGATGGCTGTCTCTCTCTCTCTCTGCCACGAGACTAGCATGCAAGACATCACACGCATATACACACATGCAGGATGTAACACATGCCTCCATATAAACAGAGAGGAAGGAGACTCACACTACAAGTCGTGCACACACACAGGGAAAGGAAGTGGCCAAACACGTATGTACAAACTGTCATTCTCACACACGTAATAATTGCAGACAATGGCATAAGGCGTGACACACTGCACATGGAACATGCATATAGAGGCATATAGGCACCTATTAACACATACGCATATGTTGGCAATTATAGACACATGAAAAGAAAAACACGCAAAAAGATGATCGTAAAAAGAGAGTATAAACACAGTCTTTCATCATTGGGGATTCCCCTCACAGAACAGTCAGGACCAGATTGAGACATGCACACACAGTGATGGTGGAGCTAAATGTCATCCCTTAATGGAACACCTCAACCCCAAAATGATCTCTTGCATATAAATCACTTGCCCTGTGTTACGTTGCATTTTTTTAAGCTAACTTTGTATTTCTCGCACGCCTTCATGTTGAACAAAGAATCCAAAAAAACAAAGAAAACTAAACAAACTTAGTGTGGGCCACGTTTACTTCCTCACGACTGGATAAATATGACTTGGATTATACTGTACGAGTTGTGTCAGAGTTTGTAAATGGATGTTTTGATGTAGTTTAAGTAACAGTTTATCAATCATTTTACTGTATTTTAGTTTTAAATTATCCAACTGGTAATTCCGGTTGAATAAATCTGGGTGTTTCATGTGATATTTATTTACTTACTTACTTTGTCCAGTAGCTTATGGTGGCTATTGTCAGCAAACTTTAAAAAATAAATAGATATTGCTGTATAACTGACATTGCTGAGTCAGTTCATTGACTTTATGAATATTTTCCTTGAGCGGCTTTAACTATGTTTTAGCATTTACCATTCTGTAATTATCACATGCTAAACGGCAGCCACAGAGTTGTTTTGTTGTTTTAAGAACACGTGTGCCAAATGTGTGAGCTAATGACTTATGATTTGCGCGGCGGAACAGGAAACTGACAGAATCTTTCGTTAAAGTATCTGTTAAGTTCTAATATTTGCGTTTGTTACCCGACCGTTTTGGAATGCATACAACACGAGTCTGTTATCACTGAGCAGATGGTCGAAATGACGTAAACCATTCAAATGTGCACGTGTTTGTAATTAAATGAGCCAGTGAGCAGTGTTTATGGACGTGCGCCATACTGGTAGGAAATGTATGTAAAGTGATGAGAAAGCTAAGAAGGGCTTTGCAAGTGCAGCATTTATTTTGTTTCTTTTAACTTTGGCTCAAGACTTGAAGTGAGCAGCTTTCTTTTCTTTTTTCTGTCTGGCCGTCACATAGCAAGAGCTGAAGTTTGTTTAAATCAGACTCACTGACAGAGGTTCTAAGTATCACATGATAACTTGCCACCAACACATTTAGTGTATATTGTATTCCGATTTTAGAAAGAAATGCATACATATTGTCTGAATAAATAGTTGATGTTGTTATATTTTATTTGAGTCTATAGCTTGTAATTGTAATCTGTATACTGTTTTGGGTATTAATTGGTGGTTTATTTGTGCTGTACATCTATTAATACTAGGTCGCTGTGACTGTGTTCAGGTGGCTGGCTTGTGTTGACCAAGCCTCTTGGTTTATGTCAGTGTTAGAGCAGCTCAGAATTACCACCTCTATATATATTCAGCATTCAAGTGGTGTCTCTCTCATCACTAAGAGGGAATGAATGAATGACATCTATCTTAAGATATTAGTTTATGTTAGTGGACAAGTTAAACAAACACAATACAACTTTATACAAGTTTTATAATACGGCCTGAAACTCCAGCTCTGTGCTTAACTCACATACATGAGTTTATATTGATTTCCTCAGCTCGCTCGCAGAAAGAACGTGAATACTCTTATTTCCCAAAAGTTATATTTTTTTTGGGCTTGAAACTTGAATGCTACACACTAAATGCCTTAAATAAAAACACTACTCTCTCTCTCTCTCTCTCTCTCTCTCTCTCTCCCTCTCCCCCTCCACCCTCCAGGTGGCGTTGCTCCAGGAGACAGTAAGGAGGGAGTGTGAGGAGAGGGAGGAGCTGACAGCCGCTCTGTCTCGAGCACAAGGGGAGCTTCTTGGCCTGCGATCCCCAGCGTCTCATCAGGGCTCCTCCAGGTCTCCTCCAAACCCCATAAAGAGACACACACCCCCGGGGAACAAGCATTTCCATCTCCATAGTCAGACCCGGGTAACTCTTACTCGCTCTTTGAACTCCCCGAACACACTGCGACCCGCCCCTCCCTCGACAGACAAAGACAGAGGCCATGGCACAGATGGAGGAGGAGCGGGGAGGGGTTTTGAGTCTTGGAATCGAGATGAAAAAAGACGAGAGGGGACACTGCCCAGACTGAGCGCCAGCAGCACAGTGAGCGAGGTCAAGCGTACGGTCAGTTTAGTGACGGAGAGGAAGGAGAGACTGTAAAAAGCAATCAGGATGGATTACAGTTAGTGCAGTGGTTCAAAAATAAAACACGATTTCAATATTGTTTTAAAATATATTTTTTATGTTAATCATGTTTTTTTAATAGTATTTTATTGTTCCCTTAGAGTCAACTAAAACTAAACTAAAACTCACACGCGTACTTATGGACACATTAACACACACTTTATGCACAAGACACAACTACTGAGTCCTGCTCAAACAGCAGCAAACTCCCCAGACACACACCCTCTGACAGACATGCACTTGTTTTCTCACAACCCAACTCACGCATTCTCAGTGGCACGCACAGGACAAACCCACACGCACACACATGTACACACAGACAGACACACACACACACACACACAGCCTGTCACAAGGGCAGGGCTAAAGGAGCATGACAGTGTGTCCCCTGCCACCCGTGGACACAAAGAAAAGGCAGGCACACACAAAAGAAACTGTAAGGCAAGCACCCCCAGACACACATGCACACGCAACAATTACCAGCCCTCACCAATCAGGCATTGTGTGTTATTGACATCATTCACTCCGTGCAAGGTCTTTTCCACCCCCACTCCCCTTCCTCTCCCTCTACATTTGGGATAAATTGGCATGATGGGAGAAATGTGTGAAGTGTGTGTGGCATGGAAGTCATTTCCCCGCTTACTGGCACACATGGAAAGCTTTTAGTTTGACTTCCTCGTGTCCGTCTCTACCAACCCATCTGCGAGACAATGCACAGGGAACGTCGTTCGCACAGAAAGGTGGGACGATAATGATTTTATCCTGCCAACGTTTCCTCTGTTTGCCAAAACACACACACACATACGGCTTAAGGTCTCGGCCCGTGGGGAGAGGACGTTCTGAAATATAAAACAATGAACAGTCTGTTTCATTAAAAGCTAATCTTCTACCTCCTCTGCTTTTTTGTCACGATGGTTAAAACTGGAACTTTTCCTGCTCCACAAGACAAAGTGATTCATGTCGTGAATTCTAAATATAGAAATTTACTTAGGTTTTTTTTATAAATTTTATGAAATGGGTTTGCATAAGATTTTTAATAAGCTTCCCTAGGAAAACTTCCCCCACAACTAACACTCCCTCACTGCCCCTTTTTATAAAAAACAGCAATACATATTCCGTTTATGTGACAAAGGCTTTTTCTTTTTGTGTGTCCGCTGACTCTTTGTTGCCTTCCTGTGGCCTTGTGTGTGTTTACTCGTTGCATGAGACTTTGCCGTGTGTGTGTGTGTGTGTGTGTGTGTGTGTGTGTGTGTGTGTGTGTGTGTGTGTGTGTGTGTGTGTGTGTGTGTGTGTGTGTGTGCGTCTCCAGTGAGTGGTTGTTTCCGTCCTAACACCCCCATCACTCAGTTTTTTCAAATCAAGTAAACTCACTGAAGGACAAGGATTACATGGTAATCATCACAATGTGGTGTGTGCGTGTGTCCGTATGTCACATGCCAGTGAGAATGTTCCTGGACCCAAATTATGATTCTTTCATTTGCATTGAGCTGTATAAAGTCAGCAAACCCTGTATTCATTTCACGCAATAAGTGAGGAAAAAAAAAATGTTTTGCTCGAGAATTCATTTCCAAAACAGTCTCAACTCAAGGTCCACTTACTGGCTTGTTACGAAACTTTGCGACCTGAACAAATGGTCTTCATCAGCAGACGAGGCTTGAACTCCATGTTGAAACGTTCCATTGTTCTGACCACTTTTATTCAATTGTGGCTTGAACGGTCTAATCGAAGAAAACCTCGACAAGAAGAGGAAGAAGACCAGACATTTGTTGCCAACTGTTAGCCCTTGATAGTTTTGGATGCAGTTTTGGATAGACCCTTTCTGTGGCAAACAGGAAAAGCTCAAGTGGAATTAATACCATTATCGATGTTTGAATTCTATTTCGCTGCTTCAGGTTCCAGAGTTCTAGTACTGTTCGTGCTGCCTCACTGTCACTCTGACATGGCTGACTGGGTCACTTGAACCAAACAAAGCATCATTAATGTTACTATTTCCAACTCTTTATTTTTTTTCTGCTTTGACAAAACGTCTGCACCAAAAAGGGTCCACTCCAGACAGAGGCCGACCTGTTGACAACCGCTCACATTCTCCCTGCACATGCTCTTCTGACCGCTGACATTTCCTTTTATCCCGGTTAAACTTCCTCCCACCGTGACCCGCATGTCTGCTGTGCATTTTAAGAGATCACCTCTTCTTATGCCAGTCAGGGCATAAACGCACTCTCTTCTATCCCCCGATACACACTGTTCTGACAACACACAAACGCCACTCTCTCTCTCTCTCTCTCTCTCTCAGGCACACACACATAAATATGTCTATTTGTCAATATTATTCTAATCTCTTTGGCCTTATTTTATTATGAAACCACTGTGACCCTGTTTCTAAAAAGGAATTCCTTGTCGGCCTCTCTTTCTGTGCCTTCCCTTCATTTCTGATCCTGTCGGCTCTCTCTTTTCTACTCCTACCTTGACCTGGTGTCCTTCCTGGTGTTTGTGTGTGTGTGTGTGTGTATGTGCGCACGCGTTTGTGTGAATAGATAAGTACTTTCTACATCTCGAGATATATGTCGGCTCACAGCATAAAGAACCATTACGTTGACATGAGTGATCGCTATTCAACGTTCAAATGTAATCGGCCTGAACAAATGGCCGCACGCACAAACACTCCTAAGTAAACACACCAGGCATGCCTTGCACACACATTTGGAGTGTGTGATCTCCTCACAGTAATTATCATAGCAAGGCAGGCATGCACACGTGTCCCTGGTGAATCTGTGCATGTTGCTCGTAAACACACACACACACACACACACACACACACACACACACACACACACACACACGTCAGGGAGTGGCGTGTGTGTATAACTAAGCCCTTGTTCGTCACTGGGCGGCCCTGAATGCCTCTCTCCTGCTTCGTTTTGGTCGTTCCGGAATTCTGCTGTCCCGTGAGCCCTCCCACACCCTATAATTAGTGTCACCCGGGCAACCGGAGAAAGAATGCTCAGTATTCTTGTCGTCGTGGTAACTGCGTAAGTGCGGGGCCCGAGGTGCTGGTTGTAGGTGTTGGTTAATGACGGGGACAATGAGGCCTCAGTCTGCCACCTCATGTGGTGTATTAGGAAAACTCAGTGTGTGTGTGTGTGTGTGTGTGTGTGTGTGTGTGTGTGTGTGTGTGTGTGTGTGTGTGTGTGTGTGTGTGTGTGTGTGTGTGTGTGTATATCTGTCTGTCCCTTACATGCCACATAGAGCCTCAAGCAGGTTATGAAAGAAGACCCTTGTGCCATGTTTGCATGATTGTGCTATTGCTTACAATAGTTTTTGACACACACACAATCAATCTTCTGACCCCCCCACCCAACATTACATCCCGTGAGCTGTGTTTGGTCCCCGTATGCACTGCACACAGCAGACTAAATGTAAAAACATTCCTGTTGACCCAGTAAAACACATGAGTTAGTTTGTTGTAATTTGACAAAAAAACTGCTGTATTTAGGACTACAGCATAATACAAACCAGCTCAATGGATCTACATCTGAAGTAGAAAAGTAATTGTTAACAATTGTTTCCCACATAGTTTCAATTCATCTTAGTTTTACAGATTTTGATTATATTTTGGGGAAATACTAGTGTTAAATAGTTTGACCTTGAACACATATTCAAATTAAACAGTCTGCGAGGGTGGAATCACTATGATGAGTTTGCAAGTGGACACAACTTCCTTATAAGGGGTCTCAAGCCAAAACGTTGGAACCACTGATAGAAACAAATTAATGAAGGTCTTAAAACTAAATTTATACAAGACAAAGTATCAAGATCAAGTAATAATGCAGGATCCACCATAGTTGATATTTTACTTTCGTGGGTGCAAATTCCCTAACAAATGTGTAGTTAATCAAACTACAAAATATGAAATGACTTGCAGTGAAACTTGCTTTTTGGGGTCAGTATATAAATCCTCATAAGACACATTTTCAACCCGGGAAGACCATAGGGCACCTGGTTTTCAGAAAACTCAACCGGTGGGTCTCTGGTTCTCTCTGCTGTCTGCTTCTAGTTACTGCAAGGCTTCAGGGTACACAGTCCTGGAGGCTGAACACTGAGTGAACACAATGTTCCCTGGTCTCGCTAATCACATGAGGCTGCGCCTTCTTTCACAGAACCAATGCCAGAGTCTTAAAACCAGCACAGAATGAGTCTTAAACCAGCTTGTCCTGCTCCCCCGACCTGGGTCTCTGCTTTAAACGGTTAAACAGACAATGACAAAGCTGATACCACTGACTTCCTGGACCCTGTGTGTACATTACGCATGCAAACACTGATTTAATTTTTTTTTAAAGAAGAAGAAGAAAAAAGTTTCGGCTGTGACTCATAATTCTCATAATTGGCGGATGGATATGTTCCGTGGGTGAGAAGTCCGGACTTTCCCGTAAAGGACGTCACTAAACCGGCTGGTGGCGAGTCGCTTCCTTCTGTTGCCTTCGCGTGATGTTGGAAACGACACACTACATACAACAATAATTAAATTATCTAATGAGATGCGTGTATTTCTAATATGAAGTGATATTTAGGGAGATAAATATATTATTATGAATGTATTATTTTTACTAATTGTAAAACTGAGCCTTCGCATAATAACACTACTTGGCTTAATCGAATAAGACATGTTAATGTCTAAAACCTTTTTTTCTGGTGTTTTCTTGATGCCGGATCAAAGGGTGTGTAGTGTTTATGAAGATAATTCAACAGGTTTGACGAACAACTATTATTTGTTTTAGCATTAATTTGTAAGATACTTTTGCTATTGGAGAAATGAGCTCACGTGGAGCTTGTGAAGGAAGCATGAGATAACATCATATGTAATGGAAAACAATGGAGCTATTTGTATATCAGGTCAACGGATCTGTTTATTAACTATCTAATTGTATAATGCGTGATTAACTTTGTTTAGACTGTCGGACTTTGCGGTTGCAATCGATAGACAGATGATCAAATAATAAGAAAATAATCGGTAAATGAGTGCCTTCTTGAATAACAGTGAGAGTATTAATGAATGTTACATTCCAGATAAGTTCGTTAAAATTCTGAGCGAAGTCGTGTAGCTTTTGTATTCAACGATTTGGTATTATTGAGGGACTATTTTCTCGTTGGGGATGTGCACACACAAGTCTGCGTCCTAACACGGCGGTGACGTCACGTGCTTTGTCAGTCACCCTGCTCCGCGGTCGTTCCGTTGAGGCTGGACGAGCTTGTCGCTGATAACCAATATTCGCTAATTTTTTCGGGTGAAGATGGCCGCGGGTCCCCTCTCAGTATCGTCCAACGCATCCACGAACAACGATGGCATCCTTATCGGTGACAAAGTTTACTCGGAGGTGTACCTTACCATCGACAACTCGCTCATCCCGGAGGAAAGGCTCTCTCCGACGCCGTCGATGGTCGACGGCCTCGACTTGAACACGGAGACCGACCTCCGCATCCTTGGGTGTGAACTGATTCAGTCCGCGGGCATTCTTCTCCGGCTACCACAGGTAAACCTCGTTGACTCGTAGTATATTTAAATGTGTCCGTTTGTGGTTTTATTCGCCTTAAGTAAAAGTTAATATTCGTTTCTAGTCTCGAGCACATCGCGGCCTTCTGTTAGCTGTTTGCTACTGTTGGCGTGGTGTAGTTAAAATGGCGGCCGTCCATTGTGCAAGTGTAACATAGTTGGTTAGGCCTGCTTTACACGAGTCCAATCGTAATGGTCGGTGTTTTCCTTGGCAGGTTGCAATGGCAACGGGGCAAGTGCTGTTTCATCGTTTTTTCTACTCAAAGTCCTTCGTCAAGCACAGTTTTGAGGTGAGTCGGTTTAAGCTTGTGTCTCTTTGTCAGACCGGTTTTCCTAGCGTAGCTCATCGTTGTGGTTACGTTCGTGGCAGCCATATTGTCGATACGTTTACCAGCATTATTTGAACTGCTGGAAGTAGGAAGCGGGGGAAGACTGAATATAGTTACAAATTGAGACTAAACGAGTCAAACACTCGGAAGTACAGAGATAATGCCGAATAAAATACATTATTCCCTTTTCTCTAATGGAACACCTTAAATTATGATCTTAAAATATTCAGCTGGTCAATGTAACATTATACATCTCATTCTATCAGTAACATTAGTTAAAAGTTAAATTTATTTTGGTTTTACTACAAATATTTGATTGGAATGATAAGTACTGTCCTCTACAAGTGGCTAAACTGGTAAATGCTCAATCACACACTATTCATTGTGACGTGCATCATAATTAAGCCCAAACAAAACTAAGGACATACAAATTATGTTAAGTTAATAACATCTCCCACTGTGACTTAATTTTTCCAGGGATATTCCAATGGTAGCTACCCATAGTAGACTGAACATGTCTTGTTGATACATTTGTGTCTCTTCATTGGTATATTTCAATGTTAAGAGTACTCAGTATCTCTGTATGCATGGCATATGTTATTGAACTCTTTCTTCCAATCCTTTGTTTCAATTATCTTCTTTCCAGATTGTTGCGATGGCTTGTATCAACTTGGCCTCCAAGATTGAGGAAGCACCCAGACGAATACGAGATGTCATAAATGTTTTTCACCATCTGAGACAGATTAGAGGCAAAAAGTAAGTATCGACATTGGGAAATAATACATGTTTTTGTGAAATGGATCATTTATCCAATATAATGTTGTATTATATGTTTTTTGCTGTGAAAGTGCTCTTCTGTATATCCTTGTACTCTAAACCATTTTAAAACTTTTCAGTTTCCGCTTCACTGGTAGTTTCAGAAGTGTTATTGTCTACTTAACATCTGAGTTTGACATTACACTGAAATTTGAAATCGTGACAAGCTCACTTTAAAAATTGGCCTGCATTGTAAGACAAGGCACCACAGCTGTATTTGCTTGTGCCTTTGTCTTCTTAGAAAAATGTTCATGTCTATGCTATAGACCGTGGCATTAACTTGGCTTCTTTTTTCCCTTGCAACCAACTAACAGCGACCAGCTACATTTACCAAAGCCTGGGTGATGTGGAATGGTACGTAAGATGAAGCAGTCGGCATGACAACCATGATGCAAGGGGGTCTCTCCTCCCCAGGGCCACCCCACCCCCTCCTCTGGGAGAAGCCTGTGGTCTGAACCACCGTGGGGCACTGGGATCGGGGATGACAGGTTGGCCGAAGGTCCTTGGCCCCCGGGGCTCCTTGAGGACTCCTGTGGTTCATTCTTAAGCTTTGGGTATCTGTCCGTCAATCTGCGGACCATTGGGTAACGTAGTCTTCTTCACTGACTGCTCTTCACCGTGCATCTTGTTTGTGCTTTAAGAGTAAAACCCCATTCACCAACTGTTCGCCAACCCATAGCTTTAATAGAAATATCACCTTGTTTTTTGACGTTATAATAATTAATTGGATACTTGTAGTCAATGAGGGTTATGTTTTTGTTTAGGGTCAGTGCATGCACTGTAGCTTTAATAAATTGGCTTTATATGTAGTGAATTTGGATCGGCCTTAAGTGTAACGTAACCGTGATGCACTTGTAGCAAGTCTGTTGTAAAGAGGTGGATTTGGACCTTTGGTCATATCAAATAATGGACATCACAGATAATGTTTACCATGCATGTGATTTTCAGCATGACAGTATTCACATTTAATTTTCTGTTTAAGACATGAAAATTCAAGATTTTGACTTTAAATTGGATCTTTGTTTATACATTTGCTGAATTATACTAAAAGTGTTTTAAGTTCTATTTATTCTGGTATTGTGATATATATCGCACATCATAAATGGTACATGAGGCCTACATCCCTTTACTGATTTATAGATCACAATGCATCTAATCAAAGTTGTCAATTTTAAAAAGGTGAGGTTGCTTTAATGAATGTTAAAATTTGCTTTATGTAAATATTTTAGTTTGGATTGATGCCATTTAAAATACTCTGTTTAACCAGCAGATATGTTGTAGGTTGGTACAGTGTTCTGTTTGCAGGGAAAGTTTTCTTGGTCTGGATATGCTGCTTTACTATGAATACAAGTCGAGTGGTTTTGGTTACTTAACAGTTAACTTTAATGGCATACACAGTACATAAGAATAGGTGAGCATGATTTGTGACATCACGTCATAGTTTTAATTTTAAAATGTTTTGCCCGTTGGGGTCGTGGTGTGGCCGATGGTCTGAGTTGATATTTCTGTTAAAGCTGTGACAAATGGTGAATGAGGTTGAGAGCGGTCTACAAAATCCCATATGCTTCGCTGGAACCACAGGAGTCCTCAAACCCCAGCAAACTGTCAGGCATGCAAACAGTTAAACCTGTTGCTTTAAGTTGGTTGGAACGGAAAAAAGAAAAGAGTGCAAGAAATCAAAAGGGCACTTTCTTTATTTATTTATATTTCCAAAGGGGGAAACATTATTTTATTTTGATTCCTTTATGAACCAGGACTCCAAGTTCATTGATACTTGATCAGAACTACATAAATACCAAAAACCAAGTCATCAAAGGAGAACGGCGGATCCTGAAGGAGCTGGGCTTCTGTGTGCATGTCAAGCATCCCCACAAGGTGAGTTTAAGCCACACTCCTAACTCTTTAAGTTGTGCTGCGCAGTGTAAGTTAAGTTGGTTTTACCATGTAGGTGCAACCACACATGAAACAGCTTTTGCAGACTATTCTCAGCATGAACAATTAAGCACCTGGGGTGTTTCTGTGTTTCTAACGTACCGTTGTTTTATGATTCCAGATTATCGTCATGCACCTTCAAGTCCTTGAATGTGAGAAGAACCAGACACTGGTCCAGACGGCCTGGTAAGTTCCTTCCTAGTTCTCCACTGAACATCTCCAACCGCAGCAACCTGTGTCATGTCTGCAAGAAGTGCCACCAGACCTGGGCTAAATACGAAGTTGAACGAGTTTCAAATGGTTGAATCACTTGAAGAGCACTTTATTTATCTGCTAGGATCTTGGAACAAACCCATATGTGGAAACGACACCTGTCGGATAAGTGATGTTCAGGTGCCCCATGTGTTCTTAAGCACATATTTGAAAATTATTCAACAACCATTTCGCCCAGGTTTGACTGCGACGTTCCCTCACTCCATTTTAACCCTTCCACTTTTTTTTCTGATGGAGCAATTTTTTTAAATTGCAAATCTGTTGCGTGTCTCACTCTCTAGTCTGCCCTTACATGGCTTTGCTGTAAAGTCTGTTTGATGTGCGGTGCCCATGGAACTTGGTTTAACTTTGTCCTTTCTCTCTACTCTTTGATTAAAGGGTAGTCCATGCTGGTAAGTCACATAAAGAACCTCTGAACTCTGCCTCCTCCAACCACATGACCTAAGGAAGCTCCCTTCATTGGCTGGCTGCCCTTCTCCAGACAGCCAATCCCAATGACGAGATTCACTGAAGGGGTCGGGCGGGCCTTTCCCAACAGCCAACATCATCTTGTTTTCTCTTGGGTGTCCAAAAGGATTTGTATTTATTGGTCTTGCTAAAAAGGTTTCAACTGTAATACCCAATTTTGCTAAGTAGCTACATATACGTTTATATTCTGACTTTTTTCTAGTTTACTTGCATCTAGCAATGAAGTAAACTTAGACACAACAGAATAACTTTTTTTTGGACCAATTTACCTGCCTATTTAAAAAAAAATTACAGTAGTATACTGTGTCCTGTCCCCAACTTACTTGGTGTCCAGACATGTGTCTGTCTTACAGGCTGATCCAGTTCTCAGGTCTTGCCTCCACGGACCTGTCTCGCCCACGCAGCAGTCAGAATCCAGCGGCCATGTGCTATCTATAGTAGCGTTAGCATAGCAGTTTCTCATTGACATGCCAAAAGTGCAGGTAATTTGACGAAGGCAGGATAGACTGGAAGTACGCCCGGTGTGGCAATGTTGTTAATAAGTACGTGTGGCATCCTTCCCGTAGAGAAGGTTACGTTATTTGAATGAGTGGAACTGTGTAGCCTGAAATGCAGCAATTGGAGACGTTCACTGCTTTGTGATAAGTTACCTTTTTGTGCTGGTTGTAGTTCCTCTTGGTAATCTGAATTGGGGTTTAACCATCATGTTTCTGTTATCACACGTTTTTTTGTCTTTCGGACTTCTATGTTTCTTAAGGACATAGATGCTCACACCACCCTACCCTGTACTTCCCTGATTCACACCCTGGCCATTTTGTCTTTCCTTTTTTCCCTAACTCTTCATGGCTAATCTAATTTATCCATTGTACCAGACAACCCACTGACTCATAATCTGTTTATATCACAGATATTTCACTCAACCTAAGTAATGAGGCATAGATTGCAATGAGTTGCAGACAAAGACAATCAGTGGTCTTATAGGGGTTCGTTTTATATTGTGGCTGTTTTGCAGTTAAGCCTTTCAATCAATGTGAGTGTCACATGCCATTGCCAGATAATTAGACCAGTGCTGCATCATTTGATTACATCAACATGCCACTGACTCCCAAAATCTAGCTTTTGTGCATGCCACCATACATGCTGTGCCTTCCTATTCCCTCAGATATAACCGTTTGAAAGCCACTGCATTCTTGATGAATGCATTGAATCCGTATGTCTGCATGCCTCCCCTCACACACGGCATGTGTCATTAAATCAATCATCATTAATCCTAATCTAGCTACTCTACGGTCAGTGTGGTAAAATGGTGTTGGCAGGTCTTCAGTAGATTCTTTTCCCATTTGTGTCTTCATGCTTTACCTGTGACATACAGCACTCCCATGGATGCCCCAGAGAGAAATGGACAAAGTTAACATTTTGAAAGATCCAAATGCATATCGCTGTTCAGTACTGTGAAACTTAAAATGTATAACCGTTGTCTTTATCGCTATCAGGGCTTATGATTAATTTGATGCTGTTAGTGGCTCTATTGGTCTCATCCTTAAACGGCAGCCTATACATGAGGATGTCTGAGCAGTTAGTGTTGTTGCTTATTCAAAGGTCACCCACCGGAAATGTCTGGGTGGTGAAGAGGTTATTTCTGTTGATAGATTTAGCCAAGTTTGAAAAAGAAATGACACATTAAAATCTCAACCAGAAATTAGAAAAACATAAAGCCCTGATAAAATAGCCACGGAGTGTTGCAGATCATTGACCGACCGTAACAACTTGCGGCTAAAGCCGTGACACGTCCTAAAGTATGTTGGCATGGGTAAGAGGTGGCTTTGTGTAGACAAGATGCTATGTTTTTGTTTCTATGTGTTGTTTTTGTCTTTATAGGAACTACATGAATGATACCCTAAGGACCAACGTGTTTGTGAGATTCCAAGCCGAGACCATTGCCTGTGCCTGCATATTCCTCGCTGCTCGAGCCCTGCAGGTAGGACCAAATGGTTACCTGAATCCTGGTTTCACATTGTTTTCGCACTGAATGTACTCTAACCCTCTATAGCTATACCTTAGAGTACCTCCCTCCTAATAATAACACCTTTTGTGCGTGTGTCTCCCAGATACCTCTGCCATCCAGACCCAATTGGTACCTGCTGTTTGGAGCCAGTGAGGATGAAGTTAAAGAGGTGTGCATCACCACCCTCAAACTCTATACCAGGAAGAAGGTAGGTCATTTTTAAAGCACAGTATTAGTATGACCATGGATCATCTTGAGACTTGCAGACGTTTTAGACTTTGTCTATTTTAGAGAAAATTGAAAGACTATTTTGGAGGCAACTTTTGCCACCACTGTCGTACTGTTTTTTGTTTTGTTTTTTTTAAGGGTTATTTTCATTGTCAACAATTTATCTGACAATTATTTTCTAGATGAGTCGTTTAGTGTATAAAATGTCCGAAAATAGTGAATTATGTTTCTTAAAGTCCATACATTTAAAGTCTTTAAATAAGAAAACCACTTTATGCCAACATGAATAAATAAAAAGGATATTATTGCTGTTCTCCCTGTATACGTAAGAGAAAGCGGCAGACACTATTCTGGCTTCCCATATAATAATCCATTAGTTAATAAATAGTTGTGGATATTTTAGCATGCTTTATTTGTCCCTAAACTTTGACCAGATGACATTTTGAGCGTGGATGAAATATAAGTATAAACCTGGCTGTCCATCATTGGTAGTAGACTGAAAAGACATTCTACTTTTGGGATTTTAAAGCTTACTTCACTCAGTGCATTGAGTTCAGAAACATTAGTCAGCGACACTAATTATAGTCTTATTTGTTGGGGGTGGAGTTAGTGAAAGCCTCATCACAGCAGCCAACGTCTCAGCAGGTACAGAGTTGCCTCTGCCAGGTATTGTAATGCAGCACAGTGTCAACAGAAGCGCTGTTCATGTGAGTCAGAGACTAAAATTACTACAACCTTTTTTCAGTGATGTACCCTGTGAAATATTTTTCCCAGTAGAACCACTGGCTTATTGTATGGTTGGGAGATTGACCGAAACTATATACATCTGTCTATCTGACACTGATCGGCTCTTCGCCCAGTACCACATCTCGTCAGTCTACTAAGCCGGAAACATCGTGCATAGATTCGATTGCTATAGGAAAAACTTAATGTCACAACAAACCTATTAGCAGCACTGCTCCCAGCAGCCAGTGTCGTCTGTAAGCTGACAGTGTGGTTTCTTCTCCAGCCTAACTATGACCAGATGGAAAAGGAGGTGGAGCGGAGGAAGATGTTCTTGTCAGAAGCCAAGCTGAAAGCTAAAGGCCTGAACCCTGACGGTACCCCTGCATTGTCCACCCTGGGGGGCTTCTCTCCTGCTTCCAAGCCCTGCTCCCCAAGCGTCGCAAAGGTGGAGGAGAAGTCTCCAAACCCCCAGCTAACCCTCAAACCAGCTAAGAAGGAGCCAGAGAGCCGGACTCAGGTCAACAAGAGTCCACACAATGGGTAGGAAACAAACACATAACATAAAGCGCATTTTTAGCAATTGTCATCCTTTCTTTTTCCTCCTGAAGTTAATATTTTGTTTCAGAGTAAGAGTTGGCTGTTACTTATCTAAGAGTGCTTGTCTTCATATTTTTTTTAGAAGTTCCTAATTTGTTGTTGTTTTCAGCGTAAGGAAAGACATGAAGATTGGGAGGAACAGCCGGAGCCGAAGTCGATCTTGTTCAAGAACACGCTCCCGGTCTAGATCCCGGTCTCCTCGCAGACAGTAAGATCTCTTCGAATATGTTCGAATATTTTTCGTTTCCTGATGTAAGTGTTGACTTGTATGCTACGATAACTTTAAACGTGCCGTCAATGTCTTAACATAACTTGTATTTATGTTGAACTGGTTGAATGTATTCCTCATCTTCGTCTTTTGCCTCTGCTTCCACAGTTACAACGGCAGACGCAGTCGCTCGGGGACGTACAGTTCTCGCTCGCGCTCCCGCTCTCACAGTCGTAGTCCATCGCCTCGGCGCCATCCGCCCTCACCCCTCCTCCCCCACCTCAAGACCAAGTCCGGCCACCACGGCAATAGCGACTCCAAGCCCAGCAGTCGCCACAGCAACAGTGGAGGCGGAGGATCCGGTCACAAGAGGAAGCGATCGCGTTCTCGCACGCGATCCCGCACTCCAGTCAAAGTAGACCGGGAGCGGGACAGAGAGAGGGAACGGGAGAGAGACAGAGACCGCACTTCCTTTGAGCTCTCGACAAAGAAACACAAACATGAGCGAGGAGGTGGCCATCGAGGAGACCGGAGGGAAAGGGAGAGGGAGAGGTCTCGGTCCTACGACAGGGAGCGGGAGCGTAGCCACAAGAGCAAACACCACAGCAGTAGTGGGCACTCAGGACATAGCCGTCACCGCCGCTGAGGCCCCACCCCTTCTCCTCCACACACCAACAGGCTATCTCTCGGACTGATGGTCACTGAAGTATTTTCGGTATACTCAAAACTAAATCTGATTTGGCGTGTCCTCTGAACGCAATGTGACTCCTAATCTTTTCATTTAATTAACTGACATCTTGCAAGTTCTTCTAATTTAACTAAATGGTTGTATTTAAACTATTATGGAAGCAACCTATCGGATGACATTGCTGACGTGTCCTCACTGCAGCTGTCAAAGCCAAATGCTGCACCTCTGCCGTGGTTGAGAGAACATGCCAAGTTTGGTTTCTTTTTGGGTAAATTACCAGCCTAATGCCAACCTAGTTGGGTTTCTGGGTTTCTCATATGCATCCTGAAAATGACCATTTAAACTCTATGATTTACAGGAATGTTGATTCTCTTCAACCTTTTTATTTTTGTTTGCCTAAGACAAGTAACAAAATATTAAGTTTTTTTTTTAATTTATATATATATATACATATATAGACTTTTGCCTTGTCGTCGGTGGCATTCATGGAAACGATGTTGACATTATCTAAATCCTACCAATACCTTCTGCATGTACAAATGTCTTAGTGATAGAATACTCATTAATTTGACTCGTCTACACAACGGCACACT
Source organism: Taurulus bubalis (assembly GCF_910589615.1). NCBI lineage: Eukaryota > Metazoa > Chordata > Actinopteri > Perciformes > Cottidae > Taurulus > Taurulus bubalis. Next base: position 19,855,071 of record NC_136598.1, on the reverse strand, counting down.
TGTAGCTGATATTTGGCAGAGGTGGTTGATGTTGTGTTTCTATGGATAGGATGTGTGCGTCTGAGGAACCCGGGCTGCAGCCGTATCTACCAGCATACTTGTAGGTTTACTAACCTTTTTTTTCACCGAGGTCAGACACCAATGCAAGTGACATCAGTCCCAGACCGCTTGTCCTGCCAACTATATGTTTTACTTCATTCTCCCATGATACCGCCCCCCGAACACCACAACATCTCTAGCCTACCCTTATGTTCTTAGTTTTACATGTTAAAGTTATGGACTTTGGGAAAACAAAACTTATTTACAGTGTAAAGATGGATCGATATCTGCTGACAAAATGTGAACGCTTTGATTTATAAAAGCGAACCGCTCAGTGGAACCATTGAATGAACAAATGTAAAATAAAGGCGATCATTCAGGAAGATCAGTATGTTTGCACATTAAGGGACAGGTGGGCGAGTGGTATTTTGTTTCCATCTTTTTTTTGACAAATGTATGTTGCTAAAGCTGTGTTTTGTACAGTTTCAATTATAGATCTGTTTAACTTTTTTCTTTTTTTTTACAGCAGGAGATGCAGACTTGATTTGAAAAAGTTTAGGGTTGTCAATTTATTACACTGGTTTTTAGTCTGCACGTGTTCATGTCCAATTTTTATTCAATAATAAATGAGTTATGCCACTGAACTCCATGGTCTTCATTGAATTAGACTTGTAACTAAATCGGGGAGAACAACCCACCATATCTCTTTTGGGAGGAGACTTTTGTGTCAATGCATTTGTCTTTGTATATTCTCACCAAACGGGAAGCTAAACCCTCATCTCAAATCAGTGAGTAGAGGAAAAGCTGAGTCCATATGATGCACATGACATGATTTGAATACCCTAAATGTGAAGCTGAGTATTGCAGCAGGTGAATCCTTAGTGCGTTGTGACCGCCAGAGGGTGCTGTTGGCCTTGCTAATATAAGTGCGCATGTCTTGAAGTCTTGTCCAATATAGAGTTGGCTCTTAAGACCATTGTCATATTTTCACCAGGCAATGGTTGGTCTGTCTCAAAGTTCCCAATCTCCATTTGTTAAGTACTTCATCGTGTTGCTGTTGCACAATAATGAAACCTGCCAGAAAGCCCAATGACATGACATGCACACGTAAGCTGACGGCGCACTCTGACGCTTGCTTTGCAGATTGTGCAACAGGAAGCTAGTCCACACTGCCAAAGAATGGGGAGCACTCATCTATGATGCGCATTAAAGTACCTTCACATACAGGACACACACACACACACACACACACACACACACAATATCCACTGTTGGCCTGACAAATCTGTAAATCATTCCTGCTCTTTTATATAACAGTCATGTACTATTTTACATATTTTCGACACGAAGGTGTGGATGAGTATTTTAGCGGCTGAACAGGAGAGGGAGGGCGTAGTAGACGGACAATGTTTTTAAAGATGAAAGAAGGCGGTTTTTGTAATGTGATTGACGTGGCGTTGGAAGGATAGGGTTGGATTAAAGATGACATCAAGTTTACAGATGTGTGTGGAAGCAGGAACAGAGGTGCCATCGATGCAGAGGGAGAAGTTGTGGTGGGATTTGGGGCCGATGATGAGGATTTTAAATTTATCGCCGTTGAGTTTGAGGATGTCTTGCATCCAGGGTTTATATCTGAGAGGCAGTTGGTGGTGGTGGAGTGGGGGGTCGGATGATAGAGATGGAAAGCTGTGTGTCGTCAGTGTACCAGTGGAAACTGGAGACTGTGGTGGCGTATGGTGTTGCCAAGGAGGAGCAAGTAGAGAATGAAGAGGAGGGGGCCGAGTACTGAACCTTGAGGGACACCTTGGGCCTGTCAGCCTTTGATTTATTGATGATAATGAACTGTTGGAGAGGTATGACTTGAACCAGGAGAGGGCTCAAGACGGGAGTGGAGGATGGAGTGGTTGATGGTGTCAAAGGCTGCACTGAGGTCTAGTAGGATGAGGATGTTTAGGGAGTGGTCATCAGAGGAGAGGAAGGGGTCATTGGTGACTTTGATTAGGGCGGTTTCTGTGTTGTCATGAGATCTGAATCCAGATTGAAATGGTTCATAGAGGTGGTTGGAGTCCAGGTGGGTTTTGAGTTGGTTGGCAACAGTGTGTTTGAGTATTTTCGACAGAAAATGGAGATTGGAGATGGGTCGGTAGTTGTTAAGGATGTCAGGGTCCACGGCAGGTTTTTTGAGGATCGGTGTGACTGAAGCGAGTTAGAGAGCGAGGGGGCGGAGCCAGTAGACAGGGAGGAGTGGGTGGGGGGCCGGGAGACAAGCCGTGACTAAAGTGAAAGGGATGGGGTCCAGGTCTTCCTACCAGATAGTGATTTATTAAGATCTGAGAGGAGATTAGGGAGAAGTGGGACAGTGACCAGTCAGTTAGTGGGGGATTTGCTTTGGTTTTGTTGAAAGATAGGAAGGAGTTGCATTATATATATATATATATATATATATATATATATATATATATATATATATATATATATATATATATATATAATGATGACATTATTTGTTTAAATGCCATAGAAAATGTAATACATACATTCATAGCAAGTAACATTGTAATAAAAGTATCCTAGGACAGTTTGTTGCAAAAAAAATGTATGAATATAGTAAGTTTCAAAAGTGTTATAAAAACAGACATACAAAATGTATATTTATATTATATACTTACTATGACTAGGCCTAGATTATCAAGGAAAAGTGTATTTAAGTTTATGAACAATTGGATGATTTGCTACGTCCTCAGGAATGTGAGTAATCATAAAAGCACAAAGACGGGGTCATAAAACATGGCAGACGATTTGAATGTCGAGTCTTATCTGCTCTGAGTATGTCCAGACATTCCTCCGCAACAAAGGTGTCTCTTGAAGTGCTTTTGAATGCTAAAATGGGAAAATAATGGCAGTTTGGGAATGTCAAGTCAGTTAAGCTGATGTGTGAAACAACAGCATTCAATCTTACAGGTTTGGAGCTCTTTTGACTGCACAAATAGTACCAAGATACACATGTAGACGAAGGAACGCTTCGGTTTAATTTACATATGGAATGATTTTAGCATATTGCTGCCAGGCTTTGTGTGTGTGTGTGCATTTTCTTCACGGAGACCTGAAGTAACAGCGAGGAGCTTTTGGCTTGAGGATCCCGATCACTGTGGGCAAGACTCAGTGAGTCAGCCACTAAGTGAATTCAGCGGAACAAAATGAGCTAAAGATGGTCTTGCACAGACACAATCCTCACTCTGTTCAATTTCTCCTTTTCTCCTTGTGGAGCTGCAGGAAACCATTATTAAAATTCTTCAATTATCTTTTTTGTATATATTCTTTTTACTTCCAGTGACCAAAATCAAACCCAGGAGTGAAAAAGACACAAAGCAAGAGAGAGGGAGACTTGAGATGTTTCCCTAGAAAAGATTTATTGTACATTTCTGTCATGGGAGAAAGAAGGCAGTGTCAGACATGCAAAAGGTGCAACAAGCAAATATACAATCCATAACAATATCAGATAACTGTCAATAAAATACAGCATTCATTTGTTTGCAGTATGAATTCATAGTAATATAAACAGAATGTCGGAGGAAGGGGAAGACAGAAGTGACATTCATTGTTTCAGTAGGTTTTCTAGAAATCATTGAAGTGTTACAACAGCGCTTGTAAAAAATAAATATTGACCGTATCTGAAGAAAAACAAAGAAATATAAAATCAAATCTAATTTAACACTAAACTAAAAAGCTTTTCCTACGATTCTTTACAGACAAGGCTCAAAAATGTTTTTATACATTCAGAAAATCATCTTCACATACAGTTTGTGATTGTTGATACAGCAATGTTTCCATCCTATCAACTGCAAATGGAATCTCTTTGTGCCTTAAAGTAGACAGACAGACAGACAGACAGACAGACAGACAGACAGACAGACAGACAGACAGATAGATAGATAGATAGATAGATAGATAGATAGATAAATGCTACAGTCCATTTACACAGCTGCCTACATATGTATTTCATTCAAATGAAAGTAGCTGACATTTAATCTACCCTTCTTTAAGCCCCGACCCCGCTGCTACTTCGTCAAGCTGCTGGAGCTACCGTGGAGCCCACACTGTCACTAACTGCACTCCCAGCATAACTATGATCTACCGGGTAACGAGCATCACTATAACAAGTGCCCCTGGAACAACGCTTAACCACGACTAGCTCGCCACCCACAAAACCAAATCTAACATTTTCTATGCAGTAGAACAGGATAGGACCCTGGTTGGAGCTGCCCGATGCTGCGCCATGATTGGGCGGTCTGCTTTTGCTATGGGGGTCAATTAGCGAAGGGTCAATTGATAATTCTGTAACGTTTGCCCCCCGAGGCTTGGAAACTAGGTCAGGGGAGCATTCACATTATTACTTCACATTCATTTAATCAGGCATCCACTTCAAACACCAATAAATCAACACTATGCAACTGAAGAGGCAGGGTTCAGTCAGCATCATGGTACATTTAAAGCGACGGGTAGAGAACTTCACTTAACAGTGGCAGAGGAATTTAACATTTGCTTGCCAGCAACTACGGTGAAGTAATATCTGTGTGTGTTGAATAGTTCAGCACAAACACTTTTGTTTGTTCCAGTAAACTGAACTGCCCAGATAGGTAGGTTTGCCACAAGACAAATTCCAGAAAGTCTACCTAATCCACTGTTGTTGTGTAAGTAAATCTGTGCATGATAACATCTGACAGCTAACTATTTGTCCTGAGGCGCTGAACCTGACACATACGTCTGTTTGCTTTGGGACAAATGATAGTGGATACGTGTGAAACAAGGGACAGTGATTGTCAACTTAAATCTGATGCGTTCTACAAGTCAAACTAGAAGACTCTATGCTATTGAATCTGTAAGGTTGTACATAAACGCTGCAGTGCGTTGCGCTAAATACCAACGTTGCATGCGATCATGCTCAGAATGACAATGCTAACATGCGGGTGTTAAGCAGAAGCTCCAGGAGGCCAACTCTTTCCTTCGTAAAGTACCCTGCAACGTAAATGCTCTACTCTGGACACACTGCAGGGCTACACTTTTGGTTGTTCCGCGTTGTCGAAATGCCAATATACAGTAAAAGATAGTTTTAAGACAATAGACAATAGCTGGCAGATACTTGCTCATAGTCAGCCATTTCGCTGGCAGCTTGTGCACACTGACAATTGTGTTTAGTTTTAACAGGTGTCTGACATTTAATAATTATATTGCACTTATGCAATCCTTGCATTTTGTGTTTGTCCAGTTTTAAAATAAACTTCTATATAGGTGTGCTCAGCGCTGGAATAATTGCCCCGTTTCCTTATGAAAACACCTATAGGTGCATGTATAAGCACATAAATCAACACACTTAAGGGTCCCGGTTTGGGGGGGTTGAAAATATGGTCACCCTCTCCTGAGGGGGACCTGGGTTAGGAATGTCTGTACCGGATCTAATTCCACTGTAAACCATCAATGTCAACCTGATGATGGCACTAGCGGAGAAGTCAGGGGATCAACAAAGTCAGAGGGATTCATGCCCTCGGACAGATGTAGGTCAGCTCTACGTGTAGGGGGGGAGGCACAGAGACAGAAAAAAGTACAAACAGTGGTAACCTGAACCGATGGGAAAGGCAATGTTATGGCTACATGTAGCTAACAGGGTTACAGCTGTAGGACAAAGTGAGACCAAAGACAATGTGCTTGTCTATCACACAAGTTAAGAGTAATACCACTGTCTGCATTTTTTTTTAATATATCAAATATTGGATTCTATATATTTAACCAAAAGCAAACACATTTGATATCAAAGAACTGACGATGCTTCCACCGGTGGGAAGACACACACCACACATGTGGATCCACATAACAATCAAATCAGACATCACACATAATAATTGGTTTGTCTGGCTCAGGCAGTTCAGAGCTTAACGGAATGGAAAGACACGTCACGAGGAGTTTTGTTTCGAAACAAGGTTTTGAACTGAGCCAAGCTGACTTTTTTCAGAATGAAACGGATCACTTTTGTCGACATAAGGGAGTTATAGTGCTCCAAAAAAAGCACTGCCACATGCTGGGACTTTTCAGGTGGAAAGTTGTAATGAAGAAAAACTTGAGCTCAAATGTTATCAGTCAGGTGCTCACTTGCACTTCATCCAATCTCACAGCTCAAACACAAGATGACAAAACACACAAGTGTTTCATTTCTAACATTTGGAAAGAGTTTGTTGTAAAATGATGGAGATTGCTGCATGTCTCAAACCCTTTCACTGAATTGTCAGTCGAAATTAAATCAATACGACTGAACTAGCAGAGTTTCTAAATCCACAAGGAAACCACAAATGTACTTCAATGTTTTCTTAAAAGTGTGTTGAGCAACAGTTGAGCTGACACTGCTCCTTGTAAAACATGGAGTGAATTTCTCTGGTTGTCTCTTGCCAAAAATAACTCAGTCCATGCAGAATCCAGATATATGAAATATGACCATTGTAATAACTCTTCGGGGGCTCGCTTCATAAGCCAATTACTTGAGCAGAAAATAGGGTCGAAATGTTTTCTTCAAACAAGGTACTCTCATTTGTTGGAGGAAACATGTCAGATTTCTAAATAACTCCACTTGAGCAGTCGTCTGCTGACTTTGAGGAAACAAAAGTTGTTTGTAAAATTACAGTATGAATATGAAATGCAATAAAAACAAAACACATTGTACAAATGATTTGGGTCAACTGTGTACATCCATATTCCACAAGTCAACATGTAAATTAAAAGAATAGTTCCACATTTTGAGAGATACATTTGTCCGTACAGTAAATATGAAGCTAGCAAGCTGATTAGCTTAGCTTAGCATGGACCCTAGAAACGGAGAAGACTTTAGCCTGGCTCTGTCTATAAAAAAGTTGTGATTTTACAGGGAGTTTTGCGGGACTATTTCTTGGATGGGAGCAGCAACTTCCTTAAGATTTTACACCACCATGAAGTTGCCAGCTAACAACGTGAGAATCCAGGAAGTCGCTGCTCTTGGCCAAGAAATAATCCTGCACATAGCCCCCTTAAAACAAATACAAAAGTTTTACTTTACAGATTAAAGAAGCAAAATTTGTTGTTGAGTAGTACGCTTTAAAGGTAATTAGATTCAGAGGGATTTTGTTCCCTTTGAACAGAGCCACGCTAGCTGTTTGCCCCTGTGTCCAGCCTTTATGCTAAGCTAAGCTAACTGTTGTCTGGCTGTAGATTCATATTTAGTGTACAGACATGAGAGACATGAGAGTTAGACCAAGTCGTCTAACTCTTGGAAAGACAGTGAACTTGAAGTGAAGTTGAACTATTCCTTTAGGCTACGTCATACTCTCTCTCCTTCATACAGACACACACACACACACACACACACACACACACACACACACACACACACACACACACACACACACACACACACACACACAGATGAAGACATTAATCCAGTATTTAGTGCCCTTTCCAACTGCTGTCCATTAGGCTCATTCCTGCTTTCAAGAACAACTCTTCAGTTTCATTATTGCTTCAAGTCCTAATAAGGTCTTTGCTTCTATGAAGTCTTTATTGCTAAATACTACTCTGGCCTCAAATACATCTCAATCATCACGCATCATTAAACTCACAAATCCCAGGTTTCCACAGATGCTGATTTAGTTTGGTTGCTGAAGCTCGCAGTAGTGTTTGGTCTCAAGCCGAGGAAGTTGAAATGTCCTTACTGTGTGATCCAGTCAGGTTAAGATCATGTGCAACTTCAAACTTTAACATTTATGAACTGTAACATTAATTTATGATGGTCCACAGCTGTAAATGCGTCAGTGAGTCCATGTCTAACAGTGAGGGACAGTAACACCCTCCATTCTGGTTGGATACACATCATTGCTGGTTAATATAACATTTTATTTCTTTAAAAGTACTGCATAAAAAGTTTGTTTGATTGTTTTTTGAATATTGGAGGATACCACCAATCACAGATACAAAGTTATGGTCTTGGCAGTGTATGTTTTTGTCTACAGCAAAACACAATATTACTGTGTAGGTATGTCTGTGTGTGTATTAATTTGTATTATCAACAGTCATGTATTGTATGTGTCCTCATCAGTAAACGGTGTTGCTGTTGCTCTCACAGGTAGGTGGTAGCCTCTCTGTTCTCCCTCTCTTTGGCCTGAGCCACGGCCACGTTGATGCACTGCAGCCACTCCTCAGCATGCTTCTCATCCTGAGCTTTCAGCACATACGTCTTACTGTCTGTGAAGATCTCAAAGGCCCGGGGCAGGCCTCGGTCACGGCGCTTCCTGGCTACCACCTATGAAGAAAAAAGAAGCAGACGACAAACTCACACTGAAACATCTGTCTTCTGGGAGGGTCGTCGCTGTCATTCTTTTTAGATGGATGTGATTTGGCTTTATATAGCCTCCTTCTTTCTGACTTTACAGTAATTCATGTATTTGTTGTATAGCTACATTAGTATTTGGGGATGTGATCTTCCTTCATACATCATATAAACTCTGATTGGGAAGGATGTAGATTGGGATCCAGCCACACAGTACATTATACCATAATCAGATGACATCAAACTAATGTAACCTCCTTTCAAAATCAAAAGTATAAAAAAAAGACAACCTTTAGACCACTTAAACTGCTAATAATGCAAAAAAGATGTGATCAGTAGTGAAGATCAAAAGATTTTGGGAGCAGGTTTTTTAGGGATGATCACAATATAACTCCTCACCTTGACACTTTGCACTTTGCTCAGCTCAATAGGGATGTCATCCAGCTCATCTTTCTGCAGGGTAGGCAAAACATGAGAGTCGTTAAAAAGTCTTAATTTTCCGACAGCTGTACATCCTGTAGATTAATGCAGGTTTAAGAAAAGAGATCTCCATCATAAAGAAAATAGTTTTGTGCATTTGAGATTGGTGAAGGATGTCTTCAAATCTTTTCTTTTAATAGAAATAGCACCACCATTCTATAAAATCCTGGGCTAGGACCTGGCCCTAAAGTTTGATTTTACGAACTACCAATTACCAACATAATTGTCTGGCACTTGGAAATATTTCAAATAGAGATATCAATGGCATGTTTGGTTGGTGAGTGGCAAAATAAAAATAAAAACAACAGTAGAAGGTGACAGATATGTACATGCACAGATAGATACATATTATACTCCACAAATAGAATGCTCCTACATTCCCTAATGTGACCAGTGAGAGATTGACCGTCGCCATTGTTAAAATACTTTCAGCATCACAACTGAGCAGCGGCCATGTCACTCATGCTCAGGCCCGTTGTGTTGCCTGACTTCCATCAACGCACTGACTGGGCCACAACACGCTAGAGTAGATTTTCTCCCCATGGTCAGGAGCCCATGCGCCCATCTAGCTGAGGTCAACAAATGAACACGAACCACGACGCAAACCCTCAGTGAAGCAATATCGGTCTGGCTCGACTGGTAATGAATGACCACAAAACCAGAGCTAGCTGCTCTAGGCAACCACCCACATCCTTTCTGTGGGGTGTGTGTGTGTGTGTGTGTGTGTGTGTGTGCGTGTTTGTACTGGTTTACCTCCCGGCTGGCTGTGCTGAGGGTCTGATGATTCCCACAGCAGATTTGTGTCGGTGGACTCATGCAGTTATTTAAATGAACATTTCATACTGTTTTGCCATATGGGGGAAAGTCCATTATATTGTCTCATAATGCTTAAACTAATCGCACCTCACTAATGCATTCTTGCTAGTATTTTGTGCCTTTGTGTGTAACTTATTTATTCTTTCATATTTCTCGACAGCTTGCATTTCATGAGACAATGATGCTTAAATTAAGCCAAAGACTTGAACATCCTTTGGATACTCAAGGTGTCCAGGGAGATGAGTGTATTTTATCTATATTGTTACACAATCATATGGTATCAATATTCATATGTGTCCTTTGTGTTGAGATGTTAGTTAGTGTTTTTTTCTTTTTCTTAATCCTTAAATGTGGAGTAAACAATACATTTTATCGCTCTTAATCTCACTCCCTTTTTGGTTAAATGTCTTTCACAACAGAATAAAGACTCAAACCCTCTCTAACGTGGCTGCTGCAAAGAGAGAGGAGTGCAATACCATCTGGAAAGGAGCACAACGACTATTGTTAGGAGTTTAGGAAAAGAGAGCTCAAATCTACTTCTGCATTTCAGCCTCCAGAGAATATCCCACTGCTTCCAGATATTCCTCTTTGATATCGTGCCTCCCTCTACTTTCTGGGAGCTGATTGTATAAACATGTCTCAAGATCCAAAAGGACACCCAATCTCCTGTCGGCTGTGAGAATTATTTCAATTATAAGTAATTGTTTCACTCCTGTAGATCACCGCCGTAAACATGGACATAATCACGAATACGCAGAAGTGTCGTAAAATTTCCCAAAAAATCTGATTTTCTCATGATCCGAGCTGACTGAAAAATGTTTTCTTCTGTCAGCTGGATAAAATCAAACTTGACCTTATTTTCCAGCAAACCTTGTCAGACGCCTGACCTTCACAACGTTTTGACCGTGTTGCTTTTGCTTAATGTTCTGATTAAACACGTTTTTTTTCTTCGCACAAAAATTCTCAGATCTGTGACCTCAGCCTTTGTTCGACCTTCCAGTAAGTCACCAGCAATCAAATGGAAGTTGGAGGAAACAATGTGTTGGTACAACCCGTAGGGACATCTATTTATCTTTGCTTCAATGAAACTGTGGGAGGCAGTACCTCCTGCTGTGTGTTTGCTACTTGTGCGTAATGATATTTGCTTTGAGTCATAGTGCGTGAGAGTGACTCTGGTTGTTGCAGAATCAAGCTGTTGGCCATGGGAGTCCCCCAAGAGTCCTCACCAGGGCCACGGTTTGTTACAGTCGGATTCCCCAGATGCTCCTGAGGGATAATGAGCTCATCTCGAGACGAGATTTCCACTGTTTCATACGGAGTTTCATCATGATTCAAATGACACGGAACTAGGAAACATTAATAACGATCTTCTAAATGAGAGGCCAGGGACAGTGTACATGTGTGAGGAGGCTTGATTTTCATTGATTACGTACTGATTTGCCTCTCCGGAAGAGGAGCTGGTTTCCTGCCAGGGTGAAGTAACGGGTTTTCCAGCGCTTGATGAACTTCCAGCGGACCTGCTTCTCCTTTAGCTTCCCCTCGATCAGAGGCTGGCCCTCCTGGTTCACAACTAGAGGGCCCCACAAACACAGACAGAGAGGGAGAAAGAAACAAAAGGGAGAAATTAAAGAAAAAGATGAACGACAAGACATAAATAAAATATAGTGCTTTTTAAAATGTTTTTTGTCCATTTACTTGACATTATATCTGACCATCAATGGATTGATCTGAAAGGTTTGCCCATATGATGCATTCATGAGCTGGTGGGAGGGTCCGACATCTGAGATTTACTGTGGTTATGAGCTACTTGAAAATATAGCTTGAAAGGTGAAATCAAATATGTGGAATGTTTTGCAACCAAACAATAACCAGCACATGTTTATAGCGTAGGGCAGGCCAGCCAAGAGCAGCTCACGGGACAATTTCATAACCCCCTACATGGTTAGAATGTATTATTACATCTGGCTCACACATTTATATTTTTCCCTATTTGGATTTCCCCCCAGTCTTTTAAGTTTACAGTAATACTTTACTTTTTAAGCAAGACTGTAACACCAGAGCATGAAAGGCCTTCTATTTCATACAAAATGTATGTTTTTGAACCAGAAAGAAAAGTTGATCTGGACATAAAATACATGTAACTGTCTAAATGTACAGTAACAAAAAAGCAGAGGTATGGAATATTTAGGCCAAAAAGACCCTGAACACGTAACAACCATTGTAAATGCAGATCTTTATCTCAAGAAAGTGTTAGCATTTAAAGCACAGCAGAGCCACCCTGCTGATCTGAGACTTACACCATTAGGTCTGTTCTGTTCTCAATTTCCTTCATTTATATTTCATCCTGTTTTTTAAGTTCATAGTTGTAATGTTGTATAACCCTGAAGCACTTTAAAATGTAATTGATGAAATTCTAGGATACAAACAAACTTGAACCTATCCACTGCCAGTCAACATTAATGAGTTGTTCAGTTCAGTTAAGTTTCAGGAAATGCATTTTGTCTTACTCGTGTGTGTGTGTGTGTGTGTGTGTGTGTGTGTGTGTGTGTGTGTGTGTGTATCTATAGTTGCATGCATCTATTTTGTTGATCAAAGCGATCACAGACCAGACCACAGAGGATTTGGCTGGTTTGGGTTTGGTGCCAGTAAACCAGGACCTCAGATGGCGACCACAAAAACAGAGCAACTCTTTGTATCCATGACGATGAGTAAAGCAGTCAAGAGAGTACTGCAATCTGATCATAGTGTGTGTGTGTGTGTGTGTGTGTGTGTGTGTGTGTGTGCGTGTGTGTGTGGGCAGGCTGGAAAGAGGATTTACAGAGGTGGCTGTGGCCAAACATGACTTCAACTGTTTTACATAATTGTAGATCCAATATCTTTCAGCCTTTAGACAGAAGGAGCTTCATGAAGATATCATTTCAGGGTCTGCAAACCTTTTATGGGCCTCTAATTGTATGATTTGAGATTTATAGACGAAAATGAAAAAAACCTGCATTTTAATCAATATTTATAATAATAATGATGATGATAATCCTAAACTGCAGCCTTCAACATTACACAACACGACATAATAGAGAACTACATCCTTTGCAGGGCTGTAACAGAAACATTGATTCCTTCATCATCCTTAATATATATTTTGGGGCGGGGCCATTCAAAGAGTTCGGTTGAAACTTTAGTGCATCCAGCAGCAAAAGTGTATTAATAGTAATACAGAAATGCACCCGCCAAGTGTAAAGTAAATCGGAGGAACGGTACATTGGTACAGACGGGCGAAGGACACATCTTTAAATATCACTACCGGTCAGTGACATTTTCTATTTTTATTTGAGTGAACTAGCCCATTAGTTTTAGAGACAACAGCAGTGCATTCATATATTTTACAGTAATAATAGCAGTTAAATGTATGTCTGTGAGTATGACTGGATGAAGGGTAAGTGTTTTGTATTTGCTTTTCACATTTTACTGATGATTTACTCGAGTGCCAATCATATGAGTAAAACATTTACATTCCTTCCAAATTGCGTGCGTGCATGCGTGCGTGCGTGTGTGTGTGTGTGTGTGTGTGTGTCTCCTCTGCACATTGACTTCCTGTCAGACTGTTTCGACAGACACATCTCATATATACAGTTGGACACACTCCCATCATTAAGGTGTGCCGGCTTCTCTGCATCATCTAACACATATTTTTATAAGTCGTCTGGGGCATAAATCATTGGGCCTCGTCTCGTATCGCCGCTTTGATGCAGACACCTGGAAAGTGATCCCTGGATTTATTGTCAGCCTCCGACGAGTACTGTAACTCACACCACCTCGTTTGAGGACACAAAACACACACACACACACCAAGTCACAACAAATGTTGGTTTCTGCTGCATTTAGGCTTCTATTTAGATCCGTCCACATGTGGTCACATGACCCAGAACACTTTGTTATTTGTGAATCTGAACCTGGCTTCTCTACCAGTGCTACGTTTTGAGCTTCATGGGCGAGAGTCCAGAGTCGGACCCAAACAGAAACAGCTGTCCTTCCAAACAAGCCCAATTACACTCATGTTTGTATGTGTCAAGCTGTTTGGCTTTTGTAATGTAGGAGTGCATTTGTGGATAAATGTGTGTGGTTTGGTGTTTGTAGTTGTTGGCTGCAGTACGACAACATGAGGGTGAACAGTGAGATGTGTGAGGCAAGAAAACTACGGGCTGAACCCTCAGTTCACTGACTCACCCGGTTAACGATCACCATTAGGAAAACATGTGGCTGTAAACAAGGTACCAGCCCTCCAACTGTGCTAACAGAGCTAACTGCTCAACTTTTCCCTTTTTGAGTGATGGAAGTCATAACAAAGAGAGAAACAGTGCTTCTTGTAACATGTGTATTATGGCTTTGCAAAAACATGCTTCAGAAGTGAAAAAACAACAGCTAAGGGAACGCCAACAGTCTTATTTGGATTGTTTTGACTGTAAAGAGAATATATACAGCACACACACACACACACACACACACACACACACACACACAAATTCCATTGTTTTTTGGTCGAGGGAACCAGTGCGATCATGTTAACCTTTATTCATGCTGAAATAAAAATCTAAAATGTTATGCCCTCAATGTCAATTTGTACCCTGGTATCACCAATGCTATTGAATATTGATATATTTTTGTAAATATTGGTCGAAGTTCCAGACCGGATCAGGCGAAACGTTAGGAACAAATGTTTTATTTCTCAGTTGGAGAGTTTTAGTGGATATAATGATTCATTGACGCCTCCAGTAACATTGTTCTCCCGCGATGCTGGACCAACTAAAAAAAATGTTATCCCCATTAGTCCCTTGGATACAAAATAATGGGAAAATATGAAGAAAAGAACAGAAGTTACCCTTTAAGTCATTACTAGATGGCCTACTGTAATTACGATTTAAATGAGAGAAGAGATGGAAAATGGAAGCTTTGACTGTCAAGCTTTATTGGCCAATATCCTGAAACTATTATCCCTTCTTGTCAATAACAAGGTATTAGCTAACATGTGTACTTATGGCCACAGCGCTGCCAGAGGATAACAACACAATATCTAACAGCCGCTTGAGAAATGCTGTCTAAAATCATTTGAACACAGTTTCAAAACTCCATCTGTAATGATGACACTCACTCATAAACTTTGGCACAGCGTGATGGACGTCTCTCCTTAGCCAAGGAATCTCCTGAATTTGCAACATAATTCCTGGAAGTGGGACTTTCTGTCCATCGTGTCTTCACTGATTGATGGTGAAATGATGGAAAGTCTTCCTTGGGGTTTTTTTCTTTCTTTTTTTGTGCGCAAATGGGATCAGTCTTCCAGACATGAGTGATTGTGTATTCAAACCCACATGTAGAGGCATGAGGGAGTGAGGCTATCTACCTTAAAGTGAGTGTATGTGTGTGAAGAAAGTGTTAAAAGTCCACTCAAGGCAACTACAATCATCCTTTCTCTCGTTTCCAGTTACCAGTTATCTCTGTGCTACTTTTGGTGATAACACAATAAGCACGTTGTATCCATCCACCTTAAAAAACAAGAACTAAATAATGCCAGAAAGAAACGGAAGTGAACGCGAGAGCGAACATGTTGTACCTGCGTATCTTTTTCTGGCATGTACACACATACAGTACATTCACAAACACACACACACACACACACACACACACACACACACACACACACACACACACACACACACACACACACACACACAACTGTGCTCGTTATCACTCACTTCAAAGGCATTCCAGTAGTTAAACTCAACAGAATATCGTAAAGCATCACGGAGCTGCAGTAACGACTTGCCTTCACAGCGGAGGACACTTCACCTTTCTCTAGTTTCTCTTTTACCATCAGAAACACGAGACCAGCTCCTTGCTTGTGTGTGTAGCATCTGTAGTAATTACACTGAGCCACTCGGGCGAAGCCAGCCGGCATTTCAAAGTAAAATGTCGTCGAGTGGCGAACATTATGCATACATGGCAAATAAGTGAAGTGGTACGTGCTGCATTTATGATGAAAATGCAAAAGTGGGTCACCTAAAAGTTGTTACATTTGTTTCAGTGAGATGAGTCATTGCTGTGAATTAGTGTAACTTGGCCTCATATGCTGGCTGTAGCTGGACAGCTTTCTGTTGGACTGCAAGTGTACGTTTCCAGTGGACATTTTTTTTGTTTTCTGGCTACGACTACATATTGTGAGCTTGTTTTATGGACATTTTCATTTTGGTAAAAGACCTGTTCATACGTTTCACATCTTCATATGCAATTTGAATTGAGGTTCATGCGCACACACAAAAATTGATGGCACGGCCCTGTGATAGGATCTATCTATTTGGTCTAAAGTGAAAACATCTTTCCTGAAGAATAAAGGTCAAAATGTTCTGTCAACATGTTTTGCATAAAATGTAACGTAGCCTCTTTTACTCAAAGTTATGTAGCTGACTGTCAACAGCTGACTAATGGTCACGTTGGTTCAGGGAAGCCACTGAGTTCATGTGACTGACACAAACCTGTCAGGCCTCAGGTCGTAAAGGTCACAGAGGGTTGTGCTTGTGATTACATGGATAACATACAAAATCATTTCATGGAATATCTACGAATTACAGTGTGTTATTTTTCATTGGTAAAGCTACAAAGCCTGTACTATGAGGGGGAAGCGAGAAAATAAACTGTGTTTTTCTTTTGTCACATGGGTGAACTAACCCTTTTATTGTACACCAGTCAGACATGCGGAGCAGTTGGCCCTCCAAGGCCACAAATGCTTTAGTAAACACATGTATCCATGCACACACGCTTCCAATTACAGCATCCCAAAGGGAAAAGACTATTATTCCTTTTCTCAATCCTGTAATGTAGAGAGACTGGCATGGATCTAGAAGGTAATCATCCGTTCCTTGCAGTCATTCAGCTGGCTCAGGGACTACAATGGTTTGTTCTCAGCAGCAGAGCTGGAAGAATGGCTTTCATTTGGCTTTTGTTCTGTTTGGATCGGGCAGTGACGTGTGTGTTTGTGTGTGTGTGTTTACTTCTGTGCATGTGTGTGTTTGTGTATTTAAAGAAATGGATGAAAAATGAAAATGAAAAGCTGTGAACACAACTTTATGACAGCTTCAATAATATAAATGAACCAAATGAACATTCATCACTCACTAAATCGTCTTATAACTTGAATGCAGAACCACTTCCAAGTGAATTAGTGTTATTCCAAGTGCTTAATGTGCTTTCAGATGACTTTTACTTTCTAACTGTTTTCTAAGCTGTAAGTTAGCGTCATATTGTTGTTTTTCCATGCACACCATTACTGTGGGGGAAAGGCTGTTGGTTGCTTTTTGGACTATTATCCCATTAGCATTGAATTGGCAGCGCAAAAGAACACTGAAGTGAGACAATGAGCTTTAATCATACTTAAACCATGTGTATTTCTGCTTACATTTTCACACTTTCTGTATATTTCACTGATCGACAGTTGGTGGCTGAAAACCTGCAAGAAAATGTAGCAATGCAGAAAATAAGTCTGACTGACAGCTCCCAAACATGGATGTAAACCATGCTGGATTCATTATATTTAAAAAGAAATTGTCTTTTCAAGTGTTTTTAGAGGAAGGAAATGCACACAATGTTTTTTTTCACTTAGAAACTGTAAATATAAAGTTGCTTTCTCACACACACACACACACACACACACACACACACACACACACACACACACACACACACACACACACACACACACACACACACACACACACACACACACTAAACTTTGACCTGCTATCCGCCTGTTTCCTTCCACTGAAACAACTTCCTGTCTCTGTCTTTATATTTCTGGCTGCCTTCCTACCTGCTGCTATCAAACAGTAGAGCCTGAACCCACCATGTGGCAGTCTGCCACAAAGGTTTAAGATTAAGATTAGTTAGATTTCTCAGAAGCCAGTCCCTCTCGTTCTTACATTATTTCTTCAGCACACAGCATTTGCCACAAATTGCACTTTTCTACCTCCTCTTATACAACTAATAACTGCTTCTATGAAAGACTGACAGAGAGATAGATTCAACACACATTTCATTAGAAGGCTAAACTGTCATTCATCAATTTATAGACTCTGTAAATTCACTGTTTCATCCCTCAATTACACACTTTATTTGTGCTTTCTTTGTTTCTCACAGTGTAAATAAGATAAGATGATCTATTATTAGTCCCACAGCGGAGACATATGCGTCTAACAGAAGCAAAGACAGTGCTATACATCACATTATGGATAAGTAAGTAAATAGTATAGATATAAATAGTAAACAGTAGGAAAATATATATAATATTAGACAGGCTGAATGGTTGAATTCACATCATTGCACATATGCAAACCAAAGAAAGAAAGTCTGAATAGTGAGTAGCCACTGTTGTGTGAGATAGGTGTAGAAAAGAGTTTGTTTTGTTTTTGTTTTGACTTTTAAATGTGCTCAATACACATTTGAAATATGTTGCTCACATTATATACAGCTGTACGTCTCGAGTGTGTAGAGTTGAACAGCAGACATACAGAAAACACAAACACAGCTATATGGAAGTCTGACTTCATCAGGACAAAGTGAAGGAGGTCGCCGGTCCAAAGTAAACTAATCAGCAGTGAGTCATGATGGCACTGACTGACTGATTACAGGGCTCCTTCAAATCAGACTGGCAGCTATTAAATAAGAGACATTTCTCTTAACTGTTCAGGGAAAAGAGCATTCCCCTTGATGGCATTTAGAGTGAAACCATCCTGTTGAGCTCAGCTCTGCGGTGGTTTTACCATCAGACCTGAGCTGGGTGCCCAGGAAAGCTTATGACATGATTGAAATGAGGAGAAAAAAACTTAAAACCCCACTTTGGTTGTTCGTTGCTCTGTTTAGAGAGGACAACAAGGAGCAGGAGCACTTTAGGAGAAACCCACGGGGGGTTTAGTGCG
This sequence comes from Taurulus bubalis, assembly GCF_910589615.1. Lineage (NCBI taxonomy): Eukaryota > Metazoa > Chordata > Actinopteri > Perciformes > Cottidae > Taurulus > Taurulus bubalis. The sequence continues at coordinate 19,836,432 of NC_136598.1, read as the reverse complement.
TCAAAGTGAGTAATGTGATGGTAATATATGAGAGAATACATGAGGCGCAGAAGGACAGTTTCTCCACATCAATTATTCCTGTCTATTTGTCTTTGTTTGGTTCCTCTCGACCTCACCCTCTTTATACTTTTTTTTTTTCCGGTTGTGAAGTCATTGATTTTATTTGCTTATTTCATTCTTCAACTCAATTCATCCTTATTAATTCCCTACATATTCATTGCCCTGTTAAATGCAATGTTTATGGAACAAAAGGTAATGTCCCAGTATCGGATAACTGATTCTCTCAGAGCACTTATTGGTCTCCAGGGGGCGTCAAATTTTGTGTGCTAGCCTATGAAAATCACCTATATTCCTAATCCCTGACTGTTTTCTGAACATTCTGATATAAATATCTTAAACTTAAAATGAGTTGCAATGATAATGTACTTTTTTTTACAAACTTCTCTGTTTGTATGAAGCCAACTTGGTTATGCGCATACAGTAAACTATGTGTACTCTGATCATGGTATAATGTGGCCTGTTTGTGTGTGTGTGTGTGTGTGTGTGTGTGTGTGTGTGTGTGTGTGTGTGTGTGTGTGTACCTGTAGCTTTCTCAGGATTGTTACACATGAAGCAGAGCCAACCCTCCTCTTCCTCACTGTAGCCAAACAGGTCAAAGAAACGCACCTCCTCCAGCTGAATCTGGAGACTGTCCAGGTCCTGAAGACAGACGGAAAGAAAAAAGAAAATCTATTAAATATCCTGGAACTATATTTTAATTAGTTGGTATCTATTTATTAATATTGACAAAATATGTTTTTGACAGAATACAATTGGACATGTCATAGTAGGAAAAGCACAAATGTAACTAATACAATTATTGATTTCCTAGTACTGTGCATGTTAGTTCACTATGACAGCTTACTGGGAAAATACTGCATCTGATCCATCCAATCATATCTTTGTTTATTTTATCCTGCATATTACATCTGCACCGTGCCCACACAGCCTACACAGTATAACTGAATTATCAGGACATTTGAACAGCTGGGTATTATTAAATTAAAGACTGCATCATCAATTTTCTTTTATGGTTTCTTGATATTTGATCCAGTGTCCTTCAGTGCTTTCTATGATATATGAGTGTACACACAGCTATTCCTCATATTCATCTTGAACAAAAAAAACGTACGTTCAAATGTAGTTTGTAACCAACATCCCCACTACAAGTGTGATGGATAGATGCTTTTGTACATTGTATGCATTGTTTCTATGAGCTAATACTGATGCATCATCCCTGATTCTGATCCCATGGAGCGGCTCAAAGTCACACCTTCCTCTCCCTTTTCTCCCTAGTTTCTAAAACACAAAATACTATAAAGACAGAGAAGAAATAAGAAAACTAAATGAGAATTTATAGGAGAGGTGTAACCAGCCCGCATCAATCTGTTGAAGCGTGTTAAAGCTGCTGTATATGAAGACACACACATATATTAAATCACAAGCATAATGCACACAGATGGTAAGTGGCCCTCAACGCATAGAGGTACTTAAAACCTTGACATTACAGTCATGGACTGTGCAACTGTACACCAGTGTGTGTGTGTGTGTGTGTGTGTGTGTGTGTGTGTGTGTGTGTGTGTGTGTGTGTGTGTGTGTGTGTTTCAGAATATAAAGTAATGGAAACCAATACAAATCCCTAAAGATCCCCTGCACATGGTAAGAGTTATACTTCACTTTGAATACACACAAACACACTCCAATGACAGTTAAACCCATGAGATAATATATATTTATCTTAGGCTGGCTTGGCAAAAAAACAGGAATATTCAAGGAGATGATGCATCACTCTTCATGTGTGTGCTCATACTATACCTGCGGATGTTTACCCACCGGGTTCCTTTGTGTAGGTGTCTTCATATTGTAATTACAGTTTAAACTCATCTCTCTGTACTGAACTCACAGTTTAAATACCCTGACCACCAACGGGGCAGAATACTCCGCTTCATCATGTCTCTGAACTCTCAAGTCCTTTCACATTTTTCTGATGATCCATTTAAGAACGAGTGTAGTATTTCTCACCACGGACAAGGAACTCGCCCAGAGGGAGCTGGATTTTAAGGAGGATAAGAAAAACAGGCAGCTGTAATGACCGAGCTACTAGTGTGCTTGACCTTTCGAACCGTGCCGCTTTCAGTCAGTCCTTGATGTTAAGGAGCGAGGATGTAAATGTGAAAGCTTTTTCTTAGGTGTGTATTCCCATTTGGACCCCTGAAAACCCAGGTTACACACACACACACACACACACACACACACACACACACACACACACACACACACACACACACACACACACACATCTGTACATCCCTACATCAGAGCCATACTTTGTGTTGTAATTGAGGTGAAAGGGCTTTGCCTGCAGTTTCATACAGACCAGGACCATGTGTGGCTGAGAGAGATCTGTGGCTTTATGCACACTTTATTATTCTGATATGATTTAGCGGACTGAGTGGTCTTCAGGTGACGCATGTATGCAAATGTGAGAAATCCTGATTTGGATTACTGAAGAGTCAGTGTGAGAGGCTGGAAGGTGGATGAGGAGGTGAAAGAAAGGACAAGTAGATAAAGAAGATAAAGAAAACTTCCACAAATGGTTTCAGAGGTGAGTACAGTACGAGTACAGTACTTGAGTACAATGTTTAGCTCCTACTAAAAAGGTGATTGGATGAACCATCTGATGAACGATCGCCTCCGTGTCATGTGATCTTGTGATATTGAGAGAATCCAGCTGCTGTACAACGTAATCTGGTGAGGAAAGTTTTCTGAGGAAAAAAAACTCCAATGATGCCATCAAGGTTATCTCTGTTTCATCTCAAGACTAAATTACAAAGCATATATCAATTATTATTAATTTGTCTTGTTTCTGACCACCTGATGAATTCCAGTCCAACATTCCCTCTTTTAGCTTAGTTCTACCAACTCCCGAGGGAAATATCGGACTCCTTAGAGCTAAATGCTCCACTTTGTTCACCAATTAGTGCCAACTGTGTCTTTGAGGCTGGCAGGAAGTACGCAGTGGGTTTTTGGAGCCTTTTCACAGAAAACATTGGACAACAAAGCTCTGTAAAGCCGAGAACAGCAGCAGATCCAGGTGATATATTTTTTTTGTCGCTTCATCACTAAGAACAACCACAATGTCACATTGTTTTCACATTTGATACATTGCTATTTGTTAGACATTAATCATAGCTATTTTAAGTACAGGATGTGGATACTTCCTCCAATCCAAAATACTCATTCAAGGAAATAATGCCACACAGATGAAAGCTGAAAGAACCTCCACTCGAGGCTGACAAACAGGAATTGCTCATTGCAATTACTTTGAATAAATTGAATAATTTAAGCCTGTACACAGTAATCTTCATTCCAATGAGAGTTGACTCACAGAAGAGACAATAAAAATAGTCTTGACTAAACCAATTTGTGCCTACACAAATGCCAAGGTAGTTCAAATAGCTCTAACATTGTTTACCGGTGACAAAGCAAAGCTGATCTGAATCATCCATTCTTTAAAGTTTAGAAAGCAGCAAAGGAAAGACAGAAGTGGAACGACGATGAGAGACAAGCCTGTGAGTCACAATGAGTAACAAAGCATGAGAAACACTAAATCAAGAAACACATGGCTTAGATCTACTGCATAGCAGAACCAGAAGCGAATCAATAACTTAAATGAGTAAAAGTATTTGTCCATAATACTCCATAATACACAGAGTAACTGATTTGCATGTGGTTTGAATGAGTCTTTGGGAGGAAGTCGCTGTGTTTAGAGCGACAAACATGCAGCTGGACAACAGACGGATGAGGACAAACACAAACACAATGTTGATCCATCAGGGCCAGAGAGGTGGATCCAATAAAGAGATGAAGAAACAATGGCTGAGTCTGAATATAATCTATCCTCATGTAACCCCCTCTAACCCTTCAGTACAACCCCTCTCTCCTTCTGCACGTCACTCTCCTCCCTTTCATTATTATCATTTGATCACAATGAAAGATTTTAACTGCACATGACTGATTACAGCTGCAGGCAGACACAGTGACGATGGAGAGCTCTACTGAATCTGCACAATTCTCTCACCGCTTTCGTTGTAGTCTCATCTACTGTTGTATTTCTTTAAGTATGTAGCCCTTTAAGCCCTAACCCCTAATCCTATGTATTGTTTGAGCTGTGTTTAGAGGTTGTACATGGGGATTACATATTATTGTAGCCCTGATTTTTATGTTTGATCTGATACCTAACATGTTTTTGGGGGGATTTATACCATGGTTTTCTTGATTTGTACCTTGTGACCTGATATAAAAGGGCTCAAAGAGTTAGGACTCCATCGGTTTAACACATCAAAGTCTGTTTACAGGTCTTGGGGAGGTCTACATAGCTGTATAAAGCCTTTTATGGCTCCAGAGGGGGCCTTTAAGTCTGATAAATTGAAGAATGGATCAAATGAGAGGAGACTTGAACTAATGAGACGAGACGAGACGGGACAGGTTTAGATGAAAGGAGAGGCCAGTGGAGAAGACGTGAGGACAGAGAAGCTTTTTGGCGGTTTCCTGAATAAACTTAACCAGAGAGAGTGAGAGTGAGGACAGTGGGAGGTGGAGGCAGGAAGAGGAGTAGAGAGGGGAGTGTGAGTCAGGAGAGAGGCGAGTGGATGAGAAGTGGGAGTGTCGGAAAGGGGAGTGGACGAAGCCAATAAACACGGCAAAGGCTTTATTTACGCATCTCTTGAACATTTCTAACGATGTCTGGTCATAAATGCACGATGTCCTGATATTACAAGCCAGTTCAAGCAGGCGCAGACACACAACTCTCACATGTAAACCACATCCTGTGAGTCTCTGATCAGTCTCCCCATCCTGTCTTTTTTTTTTTTGTCTTTCCTTCCCCAAATATCTTTATCTAATCTCAGGCTTTAGCTTTACTCTATCTTGGTATTCAGCCTTTCTCCTTCATCCTCATCCTCCACCAAACTTTATCTCCACCTAAAGTTGAATCAACAAACACTTTCACTCCGGGCTAAAGGCAGGAGGTGAAATAATACTCGTCAAATATCTCCCTGCTCAGGCTTCCACGTTGCTGCAGTCATATTTCGTGTCTTCCCTCTTTTCCTCTTTCTCTTGCCACATCCTCTCCACTATTCTTTTATTGTATCCTATGTCTTTACAATCTTTCCCTCTCAGACTTTTTCAGTCTCAATCTTCACATCTCCCTCCTTCATCAGTGTTTAACCACTCCACATTTAACATTTTTTGGTCCTTTCCTCTCCTTGACTCTCCTTTTGTTTTACTCGTAGCTCTCTTTCACCTTCATTCACCCTTTTATTCCTCTACCCTCTGAAAGGTTCGACACTTCTTTTTTCATGCTTTATCTTAATCATTCAGTGTCTGGATGTTTTTTGCCCATCATGTCCTTTTCCTTCATCCTTCATTCTCCACTTCGCTCTCTCGTACTGATCTATGTCTTGTGTGATTAACGCAATGATGGTGCCGCTCCCTAAATTAGTGGGTCATTTAAGTTTAATCCTCGAATAATCGTTATCTCTTGACCCAGGACCGACTCTTCAAGTCTTTTATACTGATTCCATTCTTTAAAGCATTATCTTTTTTATTGTTATTGCATCTTTCTCAACCTCTCTTCCTGAGTATCTCACATCCATCCTTTTCTGCTTATCCATGAAGCTCTTAATTCCCTTGAACCCTTTCATTTGTGCTCACAGCAGCTTTTTGTCATCTCCGTCATAAAACTACTAACATAAGTGGCCAGAGGCTGCACATAACTCCTCATTATATCTTTGCAGCCCCGTGAAGCCCTATAGTATCTTTTTAAACCTCCCTGTCAGATCAGACACAATCGATAACCTTTTCTGTCTCATATATGTAACAGCTTTCCTTCCTCTCGCATCTCTTCTCTCCTCGTCTTCCACTACATGTGTTTCTTATTGGCTGACAGTGAGTGAAGCTGTCGGACTAATAGAGTGGTAAGGAAAGCAAAGAGGAAATGCAAAGCATATGGATGGAGGGAAAGGTCGTGGCCTTCTTCTTCCGTCTCTGCTGTTATTTCTCATCTACTCTTTTTGGTGATTTTTCTTGTCGCTACCTGACAAATGAAAATCCATTTTAGAGAACACTGTGTACTTGGCAGGTTTGTTGGGTCGCTACCGGTTGGCCATCTTATTAATGGCAGCTCTATTCATCACAGCAAAGCAGCTCCACACTGCATCTCAGGTCTGCTGATGGCCCTCCTCTCTACCTCCTTCTGCTGACATGGATCGTGGTACATGCCAACTACTCATTATATGAATAATTTCTGTCATATTCATTGAAAGTGCTGTAACTCTGTTACGTTGTTCATCCTGTACACATGACATCTATTGCTTCTGTCCATCCGGGGAGAGGGATCCTCCTCTGTTGCTCTCCCGAAGGTTTCTTCCTTTTTTTCCTGTAAAAGGTTTATTTTTATTTTTTGGGGGAGTTTTTCCTGATCCGATATGAGGTCCTAGGATGTGTACAGATTGTAAAGCCCTCCGAGGCAAATTTGTATTTGTGATTTGGGGCTATACAAAATAAACTGAACTGAAAATTGGATTGTATCTGTTCGAAACACCTGGAGCACAGGTCTGCGACCTGAAAAGCATTCTGGTGAAAAAAAGGTTTTGGAGGCTCAGCTAGTTTTTTGTTATCTTTGGATAAAGCCAAGCAAGCTGTTTCCCCATGTGTCCCGTCCTATGCTAAGCTACGCTGACTGACTTTTCCCACCGACATTAACGTGGTATTGATCTTCTCATTTAACTCAAAAGAAAGCAAATGAGTCAACCTATTCCTTTCAGGTACGAGTGATCCAGTTGGGGCCAGTTAAGAACTGCACAAAGCATATTTTACTGGTGGCTAAGCACGTAAATCAGACGCTTTACTGGAGACTGATACAGGAGAAACCGTAAAAACAGAAGTTTACAACCACGTTTGAACCGCTGAGCGTCTCACAGCGTGAGTCGTCCTGCCCTGCAGTGATAGAATGCAACTAAGTGCATTTTAGTAAAATATTTGAGGTACTTATACTCAACATGGGTCTTTTCTTTTCTACTTCCACTTCTACTCATAGTTCAAAGGGAAATGTTGTACGTTTTACTTCCCTATAACTTTAGACAGCTTTAGTTACTTGTTTAACAAATTAACAACCAAACAGGTAATACAAACACAACTGAAAAGTCCTTTTTCATGGAATTTTTTTTTTTTTTTGATATTTAGAATTTATGCTTAATCATTTTGAGGTCTGGACTGTTTGTTGGACAAAGCAAACTTTATGATGATGTCACTTTGGCCTCTGGGACAGCATTTCTCACAATTTAATGATTTCTTTTCTTACCCATCAATTTAACCAATCAATCATTTGATCCATTAGCTGCAGTTCTATTCAAATTACTACAACAGTAACATCCTGATTAGTCAGGTCTACATTAATGCACGAGTAACAATAATCTGATGATATAATATAGAACAGTATGATAGTCACAGGGACTCTTTTTTTTCTGTCTTTTCATTGTAATACTTTACTACGTTTACCTGATTATACTTAAACATTTTTACTTTGGTAAAGGAGTATTTTTTGTTTGGAATTTGTACTTTTACTTAAGTAACGTATCTGAATACTAACTCCTCCACTGTTGCCCCGTGTATAGTGTATAGTGTGTGTGTGTGTGTGTGTGTGTGTGTGTGTGTGTGTGTGTGTTTATGAATAACTGGTACGTTCATGCTCCATGTGGTAACCATAGCTGGTCCATCTGATAGAAGCCACAACACAAGTTTAGTGAAAGACAAACCACAGCTGTATTTTCTTTATGAGTCTAATTATTTCCTAGCAACCACTTAGCGTGTCACATTATGAATGGGCAGGATGAGGAACACCACCCACTTACAAAAACAGACATTGAAATGAGCACACACACACACACACACACACACACACACACACACACACACACACACACACACACACACACACACATGATAAAGAAGGGGCGTGGGGGTGAGTAGAGGCCTTGTATACAGAACTGTCCATTTAGTGCATTCCATATTTAAACAAAGTGTATGTTGAACTTTGACACTTTCCTATGTTGGAGTTTAGTCTTTTTTGTTTCAGTACCGATGACTTCATTCCCTCTGCTCGAGACAGATAGGGGGAAACAGCATGCACACATACACAGACACACACAGACACACAGACACACAGACACACACACACACACACACACACACACACACACACACACACACACACGTACACACCTTCCTGTGTGGAGTGGTGTTCTGTGTCATAGCCATGGGGAAGCTGTGAGCTCCTTTTAGCTGCGTCTTCTCCCAAAGAGTGGCGAGCCTCTGGACACACTCATCCTTGGAGCACAGGGCGACACTGGACTTATTCTGGTCAAAAGAGAGAAAAGAAACCCGCAGGGAAACAAAGTAAAAATATAAAACAGAGATATGGTTAGGATCGAGATGGGGAAAAAATATTGGCAAAAATGAGAAAAAAGTTGAGAAAACAAAGCTACTCTTTTTTTTTGCCATTTTAGATTTGAACAGATGCAACCACACCCTTCATTCCCGGATAATCCTCAATATACATACAGTATATTCCCAAAATGACATGGGGACTTTCAGAATCAATCGTTAATTTAAAGTTTGTAATATTGATTTATTGCGACATGTTTTCCTACTGCAATGTAAACCAGAACCACTTTGTCTGAGCACCTGCAGATGGAGCAGCATGATGTGAATCCAAAGGTGAGGCTGTCGGCTGGTCAGGTTGAAGCAGGACTTGGCGTACAGACAGTAGTGGCCCTTCAGAGGACAGGAGAAGGACAGCTTGGCCACACATCCTCGATTTGAATCTAACACACACACAAAGACAAACAAAATGCATATTTAGCAGATGCTCAAGTTGTCCAGGCTGAACTAGTGTCAGTTAGCTCTCTTTCTTGGTGTGCTCCTCTCCGGCCCTTGAGCATATGGATGTATGTAACTTTGGGAACATATTTACAGAGTGACATCTGAAGATAAGATGAGATAACATAATCCTGTAATAGTCACACAATGGGGAAATTGCAGACGACTCTTCTTTTCTCTCCTCCCACGGACTCCCGTCTCTCAGCCGGCGACAAGAAGCCAGTGACGGTTTCACGTTTCTGTGCTTGATGTGGAAATCATCGAGATCAGAATGGTAATCAAAAGATGTTTAGTTTTTTTGTATTTTGGAGTGCCTCATTTTAGTATTTTATTTGTATTTTATGCAATGAAGACAGATAGTTGTTTCTGATTTAGCGAGTTAAGAGGGTCAGGAGTTCTTCTGTTTAGAGCAATAATTACACAACATTTTGTGAATAAGTTAAGAAACGTATTTAACAAAATGTTGTGTAATTCTGTGGTGGAAAACTTTGTGGTAGAAAGTTAAGAAGAGAGGATTGATACCGACAGCTGCAGCATAAAAGACAGCAAACAAAAGAAAAGCAGAGGTTGTCCGCAGGGTGATATTTACACGCTCCCAAAATTTGAATTGATGCCACGTTTTCATCTATAAGGGCTTTATAGGCGATTCATATGAACAAGAAGCAGGCTATAAAAACAGACAAAATCTCCCATACAATGGCATATAGTTGTTTTTTGTACGGATTAAACAAAATCTGTTTTTAAGTGCCGGTAGGCAGTTACCTATATTTAGAATAAGGTTAGCTATTTCCCCCTGTTTGCTTTCTTTTTGCTGAGCTAAGCCAACTGGCTGCTGGCTGTAGACTTACAGTATATCAGAGAGAAAACATGAGAGTGGCATCAATCTTCTCATCTAACTCTGAAAGAAAACAAATAAGAGCCTTTCACAAAGATGGTTAAAGGAATCAAACATCTTCTAGTTCTAGTCAGAAATTTGTAGAAACTCTAAAGCTTTGCTGGATAACTCATATACAGGTTTTAATAACAAAGTGAAACTACTGTGCTACAGGTTTGGAAAGAAGGGGTTCAAAGTAATATACAGCCAAACCCAATCTTCATTTTTCTATTCAGCACTCAAATTGTGCCTTAAAAATGCACAAAACAAAAATCATAGGAGACACCATGATAGAGAATTTAAAACTACATGTGTATGAACTACATGTATGTTTGTGCTGCCTCACTCTTTGGCACAGGTATGTTTCTAAGAGCGGTTGTTTGTACCTGATAGTCGATGACGCTGTATTTTTGTGTGTGTGTGTGTGTGTGTGTGTGTGTGTGTGTGTGTGTGTGTGTGTGCGTGTGTGTAGAAACCTCAACCCCTGAGATAGAGGGGTCGGCAGCTCATGAGTCAACCAGCAGCATGATGACATCATCCAGCTGAGACCACCTGTGACATCATTTCTATTAAGAGACTCAATACTAAGAGAGCAAATGCAAAGTGTATGTCTCTGTGTGTGTATGTGTTTCACATTTGTATATTGAAATTTGTTTTATCAGATTTAATCAGTTAACCAGAGGCCAAATGAGGAGTTTGTCATTTTTCAGTCCTGTTTCTTGTTTTACACGTGTGCATACATGTGTGTATGTGTGTCGATGAGTGTGTGTTCGAGTGTATGTGTGTGAGTGTGACTCTTGGCTGCCTCTGAGTTTAAATGACATTAAGGCCAAAGGCGGCGCAGTAACATCCCCACCTGTCAATCAAAATATCATCACCTCTCATGTCGTGTTTGAGTCTAGTGCTGTGTGTGTATGTGTGTGTGTGTGAGTTTGGCTGTTCTTAATATGTTCAAAAGACTGAAGCTGTGTCCCCATGGGTGGGGCTCACTGCTGCAGATGACTCAGACTGGGGAAGAGAGAAAGGACTTGACCGTCCTATTGCATACTCATGGAAGTATTTCTATGTTGTAAAGTGTGAACTAATGTATATTGTTGAATTTGTGCACACACACACACACACACACACACACACACACACACACACACACACACACACACTAACAGGGGCGTAAGGTTGGCCAGCACAATGTTTTTCATGTCTAAAATATGTTTTATCTCTTGTATCAAATGTTGGCGTCCCATTTAGCGAGGATGTATCATTACAGCATAAACAAAAGAAGGTGAACAGGCGTTGCAACAGTACAAGATGACATGGAAGTCTGAATTCAAGTGAAGCAAATCAAATTGAAAAATGGAAAATAAGCAGAAATCATAAGGCATGAATGAAAATATATCAAATATCAAATTGCTGAATATGAGAAGAATTAGAGGGGAAATGTGAAAATGGATTACAACGCTTAAGTAAGTAGATTAGATTAGTCTGGAGATGGAAGAAGTTTCTCATTTCATTGTTTTTTCACATGAACTGCTTGACCTCTGTTTCTAGTCACTATGCACTGCTAGAACTAAGGTATGAAAGCAGAGGCATACACACGCACACACACAAACACACACACACATGTACTTCATGCATACTACCCGTATGCATGACACTCATCTGTTTCTACTTAAACCTGATTACGTTGTATAGATGTAACAGAATCTGATAACCGTGCCCATTTCAAAATAATTCTCTGCATCTATACCTTGATTAATTTTTCCATTAACAAATTATCTCAGTGACATTTACCCTATAGAGTTCGGTTCATAGGTTTTATATAAGAGGACATTATTTCCTTCCAGATTATCAACAAGTACAAGTTGACTGGAGTCTGCAGCTGAATAAAAGGTCTGGCAACACTGTGCCACTCCTCTGAAAACAGTAAAACCATCAAGAAATGTATCACACTGACCTCTTTAAGAGGATACCATTTTAAATCTGCAAAGTGCAAAGATTAGATATCAACTAAATGTTCTCACACATTAGTTGTTTTGCATGTTTATAATGTAAAACTGTGCATGAGGTCAATGGGGAACAAAGACAATAAAGTAAACGTTATCAGTCAATGTCAAATCAAAGACCCGATCTAAAGCTGAATTTGGACAAATAGTCTAGGGGTGCTACTTTTTTTTAAAACATTTTTTTAAATATTTGCTTTGCTTCTCAGTAACTAAACTGCCACTGCCAAATTGTTGGAGTTCAGAGCAGAGATATATGCTACAGGATCCTCTTAATGCTGCATAGAAAAAGATACAATATAAGGTGTCCAGTCAGGACATGAATCACAGAAGAACAGTAATTCATTCTGGGGTAGAAGGAAAAGATGAATCACACTCATATGTCCTCTGGATGGGAGTAAAATTGCTGATGAGCACATGCAATATTAAAACAAAACTATTCCCCCTCCAGAAATAAATCCCTGTCCGATTGGGGCTCAATGTGTGTGTGTATTTGAGCTTAAGAATGATAGAGGAGAAGGAGAGGAGGAGAGAAGAGGAGGTGTATCATTAATCATCCCCAGCCTTATGAATCTAATCTCATTCAGGTTCAGCAAGTTACTCAAACCCTCCCTCTGCCTCTCTCTTTACAGGACTTTTCTTCTCCACCTACTAAATAAACCAATAACACTGTCATCACAGCACTTAACTCAAAGGAAGCATGCCGTTCATCATGTTCACATCACCTTCTATTGCACACTGCTCTGGGATGGGGATCTGCTGCACCATGTCCCGGCAGAACTCTCCGATGGTCTCCATATTGTCTCTCAAATGGATGAAGAGTCTGTCCGCCTCCTCGTGCTGCTCCTTCCCTCTGCTTTGACCTCCCTCAGCCTCTTGGACCGCTCCGTCCAGGGCGGCTGTGACGGGCACCGGGGCGTCGCCCTTCAGTTTCCTCTCGACAGGCGGTCCTTCCTGGTTCTGCAAAATCGGCAATGTGCTGGAGAAGGTGTTGTCCGGGCTCGGCTCCGAGCCCTCGCCGTCCTCCCCGGTGTCCGAGTTGATGGAGCGTGAGCGCGCGGCGTGGAGGGCCAGGCTCTTTGACCTACGAGGGACCAGACAATAGAAACAGTCAAAGTGGTGCAAAACCATGAGTCAGAAGGGATTCTGTTCTTTCTGCTGTCTGTTTTTGACAACATGCTGGAGAAAAAAGAGAAAACGTTCCAAATTAAAGGTGAATATCATCATTTCTTTTCAAATACTGCCTCATTATCTCAAGCCTCCCTGTTCTGTGCTCTCAGCACAACTTTTTATTACTTCAATAAACAGTATCTCTGTATCTTCGGATGGTGTGTCTTTCTTTAATAAACAGAAATAGAGTCTTCTTGGCTCAAGGAATCTCTTGTTAATACGACTGGAGATCATAAAGATCATAAACTGTTACTGTCCGGCCAGATCTAAGCAGATACTCAGCAGGGCCGTTTCACGTTGCGTGCAAACAGACCTGTTGAATCGCATTTCTCGTCTCTCCTCCCTGACGGCTTGGCTCAGGCTGTAGCGTCGTTGGGGTCCAGGAGAGTCCTCCTCCCCCTCCTCTCCCCTCATCTCCCCCATCTTCTCCTCAAAGGCCTGGATCTTCACCTGCAGCCGCTGCTCTGACCCCCGACTTCCCCCTGGAAGAGATGCACGAGGAGACGGCGGGCACGCCTCATCCGCCCTGTAAAAACACACACACACACACACACAAACAGGCCAAAGGGTTGGATTGCATGTGGAGGGCACGTGAGATGAAGCTGGACAGACACATTTGGCCTCACTCTTCCCTCCCTCCCTCCCTCCTTCACTCTCCTGGCTAGCCTTTCTGTAATTCTTCCTTTCTCACGATGACTGGCTCTATTTCTGTGTCTCTCCCTCATGTGTCCCCCTCTCTCCCTCTCTCTTTGGCTTTGTTTTTATTTGTCCCTTACCATGGTGCCTTTCTCAATCTCTTTTGCTCTTTAACCAAACTAATTATTCCCTCCATCTCTCACTCTTTCTTTCTTTCGGTCCCTATTGTTGCCCCACAAGTGGCCATTATAACTTCATTAAACAGTCCACTTGTTTGCTGAAAGAGGACATCCAACTGCCTCGTTGTTGTTTTTCCTCTGTCTTCCCTCCCCGGCTCTTTCACTAATAAACCATCCTGTCCCTCTCAATCCCTCGTCTTTCTTCCAGAAGACCCCAAACAAAGTCTTTGGGAAGCTCCCAATCCTCCACATGATGTTCTTGTTTCGGAAAGAGCTGTGCGTGTCACTCCCACACTGCAGCCAGATGAAACCCAATTTATGCACATTAACATGTACACACACACACACACACACACACACACACACACACACACACACACACACACACACACACAGTCCTCATATGTTGTGCGTGCATACTGCATAATAAAGCAGTTTTTAATCCTATAAAGTAAATTAAGCAATTATATGAAAGAAGTCATAGGAGGACAAGCTTTGAAATAAAGAATCACAAATAATATTATTATAATATTATATGTTGTTACAAAACCAGATTTGTTTACATTTTAGGAACACAAATGTATTGAATGTTTGGCCATGTGTATCCTCCAAGTTCCTGATTACTCTCTGTAAAGACAATTACCCTGTGGTTTAAATTAATTTATTAATACTGATTAAATTATCAGATTTGCTGGTGTCCCCCATAGTTTGTAATTTATCAACACCGTTCAAAGCCCCTAAGAGTAAATTGGCAACAACCAAAGTTTAGTTTTTCAAAATGTTCTTCATCAGATGAAGATTGATCAGATTAAAAAACAACAACACACAACTATTATAAGAGTGCATTCATGCATTGTTCCATGCCGATTGGTGAAGTGAAGTACATGACATCATCTTTAAACCAGTGACGAGACCACAAAAACCTCCCCCCGAAAAAAAACAAGTAAACACATCAGTCTGAATAAGATGACGAAGCAAATGGGTTGTCAGTTCCTTTCCATGATGGGTTCACTTTCGTTACACCAGTTGGATAAGAAGATGAATAGGTGACACACACACATATATATATATATATATATATATATATATATATATATATATATATATATCCACAGGTAAAAACAAATGCCGGTGCTCTAACCTGCAGAGCGAGGCCGTGCTCTCCTCCAGCCGTCTCCCCAGCAGCCGGGCTATAGCGGTGAAGGAGTTGCTCATCCTGTAGATGTCTTTGCCGCAGCCTCCCAGTAAAGACGGGTAGCGGTCGGTGAGAGCTCTGATCTCCAGCAGCAGTGTGTGGTGAAAGCTGTGCTCCATGCTGCCCAGACAGGACACCAGGTAGACCAGCATGCTGCGAGCATGAGTCTGGAGAAAGGAGGCCGACACAGAGAGAAAGATGTGAACATTTGAACATCTGTTGTTGTGATCCACATTGGTTTTATTGTACAAAAAAAATTAGGTTTAATGGTTATTTCTAAAGTTGTGGTTGTTTCTGAGTACAATTAAAATGACAGATAATGGCACCAGTGTTGCGTTAAGGGACGGCTTGAAAGTATTGTTTCACTACGTGTGTGTTGGGGAGTGCATTTCATCTAATACGACACACATTGGTTCTACACTTCCAAGAAGTTTGTGGGGGGTTTGGTGGAACTTCTTTTGTTTCTAAATCACAACAAACAATACTAAACACAAACATATGCTCTCTGCAAACTCTGCATTACTTTCCACTCGTAGCAACACGCGTTTTGTCATTCTCAGTGGACTCTTCTGTATCCAGAGCATACACAACCGGCTCACCTCTGACACACAATAACAAGGTTTAACCCTCTGTTATGCATATTTGATTCCAAGCAAGGTTCATATTTCTTTTGTATATGTATAACGTCCTAAGATATTCAACATCAACTTTCAGTTCATCACTTTTCGAACTGCCCTTTTTGGATCCAGACAACTTTTAAAGTACGCCTCGTAACAAGCAGAGAAGAATGCAGGTACTGCACAGTTTGGGTATGTTTCACAAGCACTCTCTGCAGGACGCTATATTTATACAGGCATGTCAAAACTACCAGAAAAGGTAGAACTTGACTTTATACTGTAACATACCGTAGCATACCATGGTAGGTATTTAGGAGTTCATGAGCCCGGAGTGCAGGCTGCCAGTATAAAGACTTTACTAGGATGTGAGCTACTTCTTTACACACTTCAAGCTTTTACTGTTGGGATGTTCTACTTGTTAAAGACTCACAATACTACTTCCAGACATTACAGCATAAGCAGAACTTGCATCATTTTCGACGTATAAGCGTAATGCTATTAAAAGCCTGGCAGGTCAAATGAAGCACTCCTTCATCATTAAACGACACAGGTCGTGTTTAATTGTCTGGAAAAAGCACTTGGCCTTAATTTGATGTCTTAAACACATCACTGGTTTAACTCATGACTACATTCTTCTGTCAAATCATGCAATGAGCACAATAACAGGAAGTAATACAAACTGTTTTTATACATTTCATTATAACTTTTAATGTTCACCAAAAAAATGATAGGAATCTGGAGAAATAAGTCATCTCTTTCTGCATCACGTGTGCCCAAACTGAAAGACACAACTTAGCTCCATCGTCTTCATCACCCCGTTATCATGATTCCAACAACACTGGGAGTCCGTCTCCTCTGGCGGTAGAACATGTGTTTGTGTGCAGGAGATATCCGTTTCAAACTTCATTTAAATATTGAATGAATCAGAGTTTACAAAAAAAAACAGAAAGGAAACCACTGTATCTGTCCAGCTACAAGCCAAATCCAAGCTCGGCTCACTAACTGGTTGTTTTTTTATTTCCCCCCTGTGTTTTCTCGGTCGCTTAGTTTCTCCTGATTGTCCATCAGCACACTGATCTCTCTGCTCCCTTTGGAGCTGCAGTCTGGCACACCAACAAGCCCCATGGAGATCCTCCTGTGTGCATGACTGTGTCCTTTGTTTCCCACAGCACATTAATCACTTGCGACAATGACTGTGTATATATCAAAGGAGGGATGATTTAACCTTTGAAATCCGAAAAATGTCTATCTGAGCAGAGTAACTGTGAAGAATTTCAGCAAAGTGCAAAAACATCAAATTTAAGTTACATTTAATAAGTTACACTTCCCTTTTGTTTTTGCGCTAAATGTTTTTCCACCATGAGTCATGATTGTGCTCAACACCGGTTGCGTTAAGCTTCTTAAATCACTCATAGGTGTCTTGCCAGTAGTTATCAAACTCTTTGGCTTGTAACTTGCAACCCCTTGTCAGGTTCTATATTTTTAGGAGTTTCTTTTTACCTTCTCAAATTGTTATTATAAATAGGTTATACAGGCCCTGAGGTAAAACATAGTCGTTCACATCTTGCGACGCCTTGGAGGTGTAGCAATATAAAGATAGTGCACAATGTTAACAATTAAGCAGTGCAGTCGTACAATCTTAATTTTGGCTCGTAAAATAATATTTTTTGGGAAAGTATGATATAGTATATAGAGTGTCTAGTAAAACAGCAACACTTGAATGACGCTGTCTTCTATAAACAGTTCACATTTTGTGGAGACAATACTTCATTGTTATGTTATCGAGGCTGTACTACTTTTGGACTGCATTATATCCAAAGATATTTCTGATGTTTTGTCAACCTAATCAACACTTAAAGGAGAAACATAACTAAACATTTTAAAAAAGAACCAATATAATGCAAAGCAACACCACAAACTATAACCTTAAGAACACAATTCTGAAACATTATGAACACCAAAACATATCTTGGCTTTGGAAAACTAGGATTCATAACAGAACTGTTGGGCTGGACAGCGTTAAAGCAATGTACGTTGATAAATACATAACACAATATAGACCAACTCTCTTCAGGAGGCAAGGCAAGCCTGAAAGAGTGGTGTGCAATCATGTTACAAGTAAATTCACCCCAGTGAAAAAGTGTGTGTGTGTGTGTGTGTGTGTGTGTGGCACAAACACAAACGCACAGGAGGTATTCTCCCCTGCCATCACCAGGAGGCCTCTGCTGAGGCATTTCCCAGAAAAACATGGGTTATTTTCCAAATGGTTCCAATGTGAAGAAAGACAGGACACTGAGGCCTGACCAACTGCGTGCGTGCATGTGTGTGTGTGCGTGCGTGCGTGCGTGCGTGCGTGCGTGTGTGTGTGTGTGTGTGTGTGAGTGTGTACTTGTGTCTGTGCTGAAGCTGGGTTGGCAGCTTTTTTCGACAAGAAGATTGAGGAGGAAAGGTTGCCCTGAAGTAATATAAAACTGCATTATGGTTTCCAGCTCCATAATCTGTGCTTGTGTGTGTGTGTGTGTGTGTGTGTGTGTGTGTGTGTGGGAGTCATGCCATATTTCCCCCTTTCATTAATTACCCCAAATTGTTGTTAAACTGCGTTCAATGGACCCAGAGGAAAAGAGAGAGGGGGAGGCTGTCCTGCTGTCACCTTCATCTCTGTGCACACACACACACACACACACACACACACACACACACACACACACACACACACACACACCTACAATATCCTTACACAGTGTGACATATATTACTTGCTACGTCTGCAAGATTCACGTTGATATAAGTATCTGAGTCACTCACTGTATAGTCGTACGTCAGGCGAGCCCCATATGTGAGAACAGCACTCCCTCCACTCATATAAACACATTTGTATTATTATCCAGCAGAGGTTTGCATCTTCCAAGGTATTTTGAGACGGGTGCTTACTGTCTGCCTGCGATGAGAACATCTTTGCCCGGGGTTCCTAGTATTTCCACAAACTGTGCTTATTCTTCAGAAACAAAAACTACAAACATTTCCTAATTCATGTTGTCTCTTATTGGCACCAACTTTCAACAAACATATTTTTGGGGTGAGCGAAATTGACTGTGCATTTACTGTGTTGCAATCTATCACTGTAGGGTTTTTCAAGCCTGGTCAACAGAAGCATCCAAGCTACTCTGAACCACTTTCAGATGGGAAGAAAATATCCTCTAAATAGAAGAATTAGAAGTGTTGATTCAAACCATCAGATGAAGAGGCTGCAGCCACATTACTGTACCATCCTCAAAGTCATGCCACTGTCTGGAAATGAAGCTGGGCTCTATTCTTTTTCTTCTCCTCAAAGGGTCAAGCAACTGCAAAGACATCCCTTAATGACGAGTGCACGTGTGTGTCTGAGACAGCTCAGCCGACATGCCCACCCCCTCTCCAGCCCATCACCCAGCAGAGATGGCGCTTTGCAGTTTTGCTCGGCTAATTAACCTTTAATCAGCCGCTCAAGTGTTTTTGCAGAGACCAATCACATGGTTTAATGGCTGAAACACCACTTTCTACGTCAAAACGAGTGCCATTAGAGACCAATAAGCAAATGTATGTGGGGCAGCCAAGTGTTTAACTCATGGGTTGGCCACAATGAGGCTCATGGGACAAAGCTCACCTACTCCAAACTTTTGTGAGTCTTTTGTGAGATTTTGTGAGTCTTCCAAAAGAGTACATTATTAGTAGCAGTATTTATAGTTTTAGTAGTAGTATTTTTTTTGAAAAACGAATACCAGCTACGTCAAATTGTTGCTACATGATATCAGAAGGCTCTGCCACACAAGTGCAGTTAAATTGAGGTCGTCACTTTTTGGGGAACACGCTTTCTTGCGGTTAATATTCCCTTAAATTCTGTCGTTCTTGCATCGTGAGGCTGACAGAGCTGCTCTTTAACTGTTCCTTCAAATTAGATATTTTTCTCTCCCCCTGGCAGGACAGCAGTTTGTTGTGTTTCTTGTTCTCTATTCAGCCGTGGGGGAGACGGAACTCTCCGGAGGAGCCGGCGTGTGCTTGTTTTGGAGAACACGGATGTGTGGGGTGTCAGACTGCAGTTCAAATCTCCGGATGTGCCCGCTCTGTCCGGCGGGTTGGTGGAGGCTTTACACTTGGCAGGACAACAGAGAACAAGTCATGTGAGAGTGCAGCCAGTTCCTCCCTACTCATTGGAATAATCACTACTGCCTGTTTCAGAGTGTGTGTGTGTGTGCGTGTGTGTGTGTGTGTGTGTGGGGGGAATACACACTGCTGGACAAACATGGGGTGTATTAATAGCATTATTCCCAAGCCATTTTGAAAGGAATTTGAGTATTTTTGTAGCGTGATCCTGTTTACCACAAACAGACACAAACAGTGAAAAACACTGACAATACAGACAAATGCTGCAGCAGCTATCAACACACAAAGTGAAGAGCAAGACTAACTTCAAGGACCTTCAGTTGCTTCTTATTTACTTCTTTGTCTCTCTTCATGTACCTTGATGTAATAATTTGTGAATCTTTCTTTCTAGAAATAGTTCTACATTTTTGTATTGCAGCGAGTTAAATGAGAAGATTGATACGACTATCATGTCTTTAAAGTAAATACCGTAAAAGTCGGGTTATACGCCGCTACTATCTCTGGTCAGTGTCCCGCTGTAGCAAGCTAAGAGCAGCGCAAGCTAGGAGCAGCGCTAGCTAGCGCTGCTACTAGCTCCCCGCTCCTGCTGCTAGCTCCCCGCTGCTGCTGCTACTGGCCGCTGCTGCTACTGTCCGAGTCCCCTCTGCCCAAGTCGGGTGTAGAGCCGGGGCTCGTCCCTACCTTTGGTGGTTGTCGGGGAGCTAGCGGAAGTTAGCGCGGAACTAGCATGAGTGCCAGCTGGCTACAGCGGGGTGCAAATGGGGACAATGACCGAAGGTAGTAGCGGCGTATAACCCGACTTTTACGGTATGTAGCTAACAGTTAGCCTGAGCCTGGCTCTGTCCAAAGGTCAGAAAATCCTTCTCCCAGCACCTCTAAAGCTCCCAGATGAACACACGGTATATCTTGTTTGTGTAATCTGTACAAAACTAAAAGTGTATAAAGAACATTATTATTATTCTTTCTTGGCCCGGATTAGTACATTCTTAGAGTCTCCCAGAGTCTTCTGAAAGATATGCATCCACCTTCTGTATCGTGCTACACACGAACATGACCTTGGGTAATTTGCGTGTGTTTTGACTGCGGTGTTTGTACCTCGCTGATGATGCCCACGGCACCATGGATCTTGGCCACGTGACCCAGGAAAGCGGGGCATTGTTGTCCCACAATCCTCAGCGTTGGCAGAAAGCTGACCAGTGAAGAAGGGCTGGCCTGTGACACGTCCACGAGCGCGCCCAGCAGGGCCTCGGTTAGGGATTGGTCTCCTAAGTAGCTGACGAGTGCGGGCACCTGAGGGCTCAACATCTATTCGGGTGAGGAGAAAGAAAGTGTTATTCATTGCTTTTGATTATAGCCGTAATCCTGTCACTGTTTGGGCACTATCACTCAACACCAAGCAGAAGTTCAATGTGCCTTTAACGAAGGCTTGAGGTGGGAGGAGTAACCTTGGAGCGTGATAAAAAGACTGGTGACTATTAATCCACATTATCTAGACTGGTCACACTGGAATGCACTAGACTGTACTGGAACAGGCGAACAATGCCCACCATTACCGGCCCTCCTGCTGCCAGTTTATGAGTCACTCGTTCTGAATAATCATGTTTGTATCATGCACTGTCTGTTCTCCAGGCAGAAGATGCTCCAGATACGTGGCTTCAAAGTTCCATATCGTTGTCACGGCTCATCGTTTCAATAATGCGTCACTTCCAGTATGTGGATATTAGGAGGCAGAAGATTTGGGAACTTTTGTAATGAATACAGCTACAGTCACAACAGAAATATTTTGTATTTTGATGGAGATTAGAATAACTCCAGATGGCTGGTTTAGTTTTGTGAGGAGTGAGATTATTCATGTTTTACCACCATGTCCTCTGTCAGGGAGTTCCAACAGAGAAATGTGCACTCCACATGCACTGCTCCATTTTCTCACTCCTAACTACGTTCCAGTGGCTTTTTCTATATTTCGACATGAGCTCATTACAGGATATTACGAAGTTAAAATAGTAAAAATTCGGATTAAGCTTGAGTTATTGGCAGAAATGTTACACAAAAGCCACACATGTACATCATTGTAAGCCAAACCCAAGGTAAATGTAAAATGAAGCCATGGCCACAGAGACTCAGTTCTGATTAAGTTTAATGGTGCTTTATTTTCAAATATCACCACAGTCTGATGTATTGTAACCACCTAATTATCAATTAAATATTAGTATCCAATACAGCTGGAATGGTACTTGTTTCAGGTATTACTCGGCCTCTTGAAACAGTTACTCCAAGGCTGACAAAAGGATTTTTGTAAAGATATGACGAAATATAATTCTTATTTCGATCAGTGACAGTGGAATAAGTAGGGTGATTCCCTTCGACCCATGCAGGAATAAAAAAAAAAAAGCGAATAGATTGACTTACCCACAGTGCATTGTGGTTAATTTCTAGTCAAACTACACAACAAACAACACAAATACTCACCAGTGGATGTTGCTCCGCAACAATTTGAATGAGTCTGATGAGGTGTTGTTGCTCTGGGGAGTCCAGCTGTGACATCATTGCAGTGAGGTTGCCTAGGTGACAGTGGATGGTATCTGGTTGTCTGGGGTAGACCGAGGGCAACACTCGTAACAGCATGTGGTTACCTGCCAGAGAGAGAGAGAGACAGAGTGGCTTTCAGTCATATAAATATACATTTGGTGACCACCATTTTGACGATAAAAAAGGTCAACATTTAAAAAAAATGTTTGACCAGTGTTACCAGTAGAAGTGGGAGACATAAATTCACTCCATTGTCTTACAAAATGCCCAAAATACAAGAAATTACATTTTCCCAAAAAGAAACCCCCAAAATCTACTCCATCAGACTACTTATCTGTAACCAGATATTGATGTTGCCACATTCCCAGATCTCAACAATTAACTTGGGCAATATAATTACAGTATATTACCACCAAGAAAACTGAAGGCCACAAATGTGAAACAGACCCAAGTTGCAAGATCCCAAATTATCCTTTCAGCTGTTCGTGGGGTACAGTAACATCATATTTGCCGCAAATGTAATTTTTCTCAGAAAACACGCAAGATCCCCCGTCATGACACAACATCTGTGTTCAGTAAATAAACCTTTCTGCATTTGCTGTCAATATTTCCTCAATGATGTTGATGCAGAAAAAGTCAATGCTGACGCACGACTGGCCATGAAGGCATTTTTAAATCAGCACGCAGCCCAAAACCCCCCCCAGCATTACCCAACAGCCTTTGACTCACGTATGAAACATCTTTAAATGATTCGCTGAACAAAGACTCTTGTTTTCAAGTGGAAGATTCGTTATTGGTGACATTTCAAGATTTCAAACAATGGCTTCTGTGACAGACGGATATTGTAAATTAAATATTTCACCACAGTGACATTTTGCAGTCTAATATAAAAGTTGTACAGAATAAAGGTTTATGTTAAAGATCCTGCAGGGTTTAAACCATGGACAAATGATAAGTGGTGTTCTTAATTGGGGATTTACTCTAATAATCTTTCAAATCTACAGGACACATTGGAAGTGAAGAAAGACGGTCCAACAAGGGTAGAATTATAGAACAATAGATTGCTGTTTAGTGAGAAGTAATGAATGGAGAGTGGTGATGTAGGAGACCCCGGGGAAGACCCAGGACGCGCTGGAGGGATTATATCTCCCAGTTTGCCTGGGAACGCCTCGGGATCCCCCAGAATGAGCTGGAAAATGTTGCGGGTGAGAGGGAAGCCTGGGTCGGCCTGCTGGTCCTGCTGCCACCGTGACCCGACCCCGGATAAGCGGATTAAAATGAATGAATGGATGGATGGATAATCAGATGTTCAATCAATAACAAGAACAAAGCAAAAACAAGAAGGGCTGTCCTGAACCCAAAAGGCAAAACTTCACCTGAATTTCAAGAAGGAACATAAACACTGCAACACTTGTAAACCCTGAACATTTCCAGGTTGAGATCCAAATTATGACATTTAATCATATAAGATTAACTTTAACTATTCATGTTGGACTGTTTACATGTGCTACAAAAAGAAACAAATGCAGAGTATGGTAGAATAAGTGGGTATATTGCTGGTATTAATAACATTTGACCCAAAAGGCAAAATTGCCATTAACAAACTACATGTTCCAAATTGACCTTATTCCATTCATTTTTTCTTTTCTTTTCAATCTTTATTGTATTACACATTTTGTACACCAAATAAATATTTCATTGGCAATGGACAATCCATCCAGTAGTTTAGACATTTAACTCAAAACCACAAACGCAAATCTAAAGTTGCCGCTTGAAGAAAAGTCAGGAGATCCCCAGTGATTGTACACAAATATCCCAGCAGTCCACCCAATAAATGCTGATATATTTTAATCTGGACTGAAATAGTGAACCCATCGACGTTGCGGTCCCAGGAGCCATACATTTCAATTCAAGTAGTAACTGCAGAATTACCTCTTCAATAACGTCTTGAAGCGAAATTACAGTATTTATGGTCATTAATCATAGTTTTATTCATCATGAACATCTGGCCCATAATATTTCAAACAGCCAGTAGCTCTGATGGTGAACCTTTGTCATATTTCATAAACGCTTAAACATAGCAACCTAAATAAATGGTTTCAAACAGGTGATTCACAGCTATAAATCTCTCTAACCACAGGTTTTGCCCTGTAACAGATGACTGGTACTGATCGACTGAGAGGACGGCTTGTTCTGTACTGTTCTGTGCAGAGACAGAGGAGGGAAGAAAAGCACATGTCAATGTTTAGAAGATGGTCCCTTTCGCTTCCTGTAATCATAGATTATACCTTATAAAACATCACACACACCCATCTCTGCACTTACGACACAAATCACCGTAAAAAGGGACAGGTACAGTACATGAAGCGAAGGGGAGTGCTGGAAACCATCATAAAGTTGTGGTCGCAGCATTTACTGGTCTGTTCAGAGGAATGTTAAAAGACAAGAGGAGACGAGAGTCTGCAAGTAAACACGGTGAGGAGGATTTATAGAGGGTACCTGTGAGAGCACACGCAAATACACAGACATGCGAGACATGAAGATGTTTTTTTGATTATTGATTAAATATACATAATGTCTCTTTTATTTTCCCTCTGTGCGTGTGTGGTTGTGTGTGTGTGTGTGTGTGTGTGCGTGTGTGTGTATGTCTGTGTGTGTGTGTGTGTGTTCAGTTTCTGACCTTCATACCTTCATTCCAGCATACACCCAACCCATCATCATGACTTACACATCTCAATAAAATATCCTGTAATGACCTTTGGTTCTGCGGCACACAAAGGCGACATTTTTGAAAGGGCGATAAAACATTTTGCAAGAGGAATGAGAATTATAGATGATCTGTCAGAACTATTGTGAACTTCATGTGCAGAGGCAGGAGAGGACACGGTGGCTTTCTTTTGCTGTGCTCTTTTCCAAATGTCACACTAGAATCCCAAGGTGAGTCACAAAAAGACATTTTCCAACTCTGGAGAGACACTTAACTTTGAATAAAAAATACATTAATACAGCTATTGGCTTCGTTTTTTTTTAGAGGAAACTAAAACTGAATCATGGGGAAAATGATTTTCAGTGTCTTTGCTGTGATATTTTTGCTCTGGGCTGTAAAAAGTAATTGCATCCCACAGCAACGATAAAACCATAAAGTGAAGGTATCATTAACAGTGCTGGGACCAGTGCATCTAAATCAAAAGAACTTTTTGAGATATGGATATATTTCATATTACTACATTTTACATGTTAAGCAACATTTTAACCCCCAGTGTCGGTTAGACCAAACCCCAAGTGGTTCAAGATACTTTTAAACTGAGATTAGGGAGAGAACACACATGACGGATGAGCAAAAACAAGGCGTTTCACAGTGCAGTAAAACCAAGGCCTATTTAAGTATAAAAATGGCTATATAAAGTCAAAAATAAATATTTTTCAAAAAGGCTAAGTTGTTAGTTGTTTTATCTGGCAGGGTACACATACTAAATAAGTCTCTGGTGTCATCTTAGTTCTGCGTGTTGGTATGGTAACATTAGCACTAAATGTTTAGTACATGACATCAGTTTTGCAGGGAATTTGGTGATAGATTAAAAATATTGGACAAATTACACTTATTGACAAGATGGTGGATGAAAAGTCAGGGATCACCAACGTGATTAGGATTCCTCATGTGGGAACCATGATTGTCCTCGATATACTTGAGATATTCCAGTCTGGACCAACTTTACCATGAAAGCCATGGCGCCGCGTTAGCGCCATGAAGCTAAAAACCCAACGATTCCCGTTTACTGTCATTGAAGAGTAAGACAAATAGAATACATTTTACTAGTAATTTTGCCATTTTTTTCTGGAAAAAATGCTCCAACAATTAATTTTCAAAATTGCCGCAGCCTAATTTTCTGTCTGTTGACTAATCAATTAATTAACTAATTAAGTTGCAGATATTTTTGACAAATATGGGAACATTGCATTAAAAACCGCATGATGCACAAAACTTGGCAAAAGACAATGAACTCCTATGCACTGGACATTATTGTACAGGACAAAAATGCAGAGATCAGCACAAATGATATCCAGAGGGATGTATTTGGATGACTTTACAGCTTACACATGTTTCCCAACACTCATTGTGTGTACCTTTGTCCCAAAAGTATATCGCACAGCTCGAATAACCTCTGGTGGAAGAGGGTGGGATAAACTATCAAATAAAAAAAGAGACAGAACTGAAACATCTCCCAGAAAATATATATATTCTCCGGGATTCTGTGCATTTTTGTTGCATGAGTAGATCCTCCCCCCCCACAAAGCACATTAAACTACTTTAAAGTATTCAGCACCACATGGAAGGATTCTTCTCACGTGTCCACAAGACTCAGAATGTTTCATGCATAAAAATATTTTATATGCATACCATTAAGTGAAAACCATAACAGCAGACCAGATGTGCAATTCAGCAGACCGGTGTAATTCACACTCACACAGACACACACACACATACACATACACACACACACACACACACACACACACACACACACACACACACACACACACACACACACACACACACACACACACACACACACACAAAAGAGTGGCTCTTGCAAAGTTTAAACTCAATGACCATCCTCCCCTCTCACCGAGATAACCTCACCCGTGCAGACTCTCACTGTTTGTGTGTGAAACAAAATGTCCTGTGCCTCCTGACTTGACATTTCGTGGTGATAAAATCCAATTAATTTCACTGGTGAATCATGCATAAAGGTTTAGAGTCCTGCAAGGTAACTTATACATCTGATCTTAACCATAAATCACGTCTATCCGTATCTAGCTTCCCATGACGCGGACGCAATGCTAAAAATATGAATGTGCATAATGCACATGCACACACGCTGAAGGGAATTCTTTACTGGTGTGTCAGAGAAACATGTATGATGCATTTCCAGCTTGATCCCACCTCAAGTAGGCGGATGGTAAAACATGGACAGATTTACTCCTCACTTATATTAAGCATATCATATCCCTCTACCTCTATACATGACAAGGCATCGTTTTATACCTTCAATCTAACATACTGGCAGCATTGACCGACTGTAGACTCTACGGTGCATTTGATTGATGAAGGTCGAGCAAAATAATGTTGAAACCAATGTATGTTTGCATGTTGGACAGTGTGGGAGTTTTGTTTCTGTCTCTTCCCTCTCACACACGCCTGTCTCGTGAGATGGATGTGCGTCTTCTGATATAATTACAGACACTACCACTCTGTTTTATTGCCCTTTTAAATTGTATTCAATTAAATCTTGCAGCTAAAAATTCCTTTAATCCCAATTCACTTCAGCATTTGTTCAGCATAAATGCAGTTTTAAGTGTAGTTCATCATTTCCCCACAATGTCTCTCAGTTTTTTGTCTCTGATTTTTTTTAAGTCATACAGTGTCAAATATAGCAGTGATTATACAAAGTTGTTACATACAGATATCTCACATTCTGTTGATAATATTCATTTTTATTTGTTTTAAAATAAAATTATGGCCACATCTTACACATTGCACCTTCAACGTCACCTTCGTCAGTGAATGGATTAAACAATTATTGTGTTCCACCAAGTGGTACTAGAGAACTAAATAAAGTAACTTTTGCCACTTCACACAACTCCCTCTCTGTCTGTGCATCTGTGTGAATGAAAAGGCTGTTCCATGCAGATAACAAGTGACCAAGTGTGTGTTTCATGTATTTGAGAAAGAGAAAACAGACACAATGAGAGAGAAACACAAGCAGACAGAGAGATGGAGGGAGGGGGAGCGAGATACGATCTCATCAGGAAGTCATTATTTCCATCCCCTTGAAAACACACACACACACACACACACACACAAGAATATTTACTGACACACACCGTATAAATTCACATACATATATACACAGAAATACGTACAAACCCACATGGTGAGGCTGACAAATAAATAAATAAACAAACAGAGCGAAGCAGGAGAACAATAAACCCATTTAGAAACCCCTAATGTCTGGGTTCTATTCACACACACACACACACACACACACACACACACACACACACACACACACACACACACACACACACACACACACACACACACACACATACACACACATACACACACACACCTCTGCATGGGGCAGAAATCAGGAAAGTTTGTGTTTTCTGTTTCCTCCCCCTTCCATTACTTCTTGCCCTCTCTCTCCTTCTCTGGGTGAGTTACAGGGGCTGCGGTTATATCTGATTACAACATACAGGCTACCTCCAACGACGCATTACTCACCGCCTCGCTTGCAGGTTTGAGTGCCGCTTTCACATTCTGTACTTGCGAGAAACAAATGTTTTCACAAGGATGGAGAAGTTTTTGAACGTTTACTACATTACTCACAGGATACTCACATGTGTTTGCACAATTTTGTGGAATACAAGCATTTAAGGCGAAACTTGTAATTAGGATTAGGATGGATCAAAAACAGCTCGGGTTTAGAGTTCAGGTTTGTAGAAGGATTAGTTTTGGGGTTGAGGTATTATTACAAGTTGGATCGTATTTTTGTCGGCAAGGTTTTTGTCTTTTTTTGGTTTCAATAATGTACTCAAAGTAAATGTTGAGATCTGGGGCCCTTTTCAAAAAGCAGTCATGTCAGCGTCAAGTTAAACAAAATCACTAGACTTTAAGGCCAAATATGTTGTTTTTTTTTATCAGAAACTCATATTCGCTAAACTGATGTGGATGAGAGACCGAAGTCAAATGATGAAATCGTTCAACTTTGACTGACTATGTTTCCAGTTGTGCGCCAACCAAAAGTTTTGCTGTGTAGTCAGGGATAACTAACATTTTGGATGCACAGTTTGGGTTTATCGGAGAGATCAATGGTCTTGATAGTCTGGCTAAGATGTTGCTGGCCTTAATACAACCTATTTGATCGCCTCAGCGCTTGTGTTTCTTGCCCTGTCAGACTTTGCTGAAGCGATGTCATCATGTTACCAACTTTTATTGTGATGAGTTGAGCCAAATGTATCTATTTAATTAAGAGTAAGTACGCAGGGCTGAGGGTTCAAATATGCAGGATAAGTTTATAGATAAATGCAGTAAATCAACAGAAAGTAGTGAACTGTAATATAAATGTGTGAATGTGTGTGTGTGTGTGTGTGTGTGTGTAGCGCACGTAGCCCCTCTTTGGTTGAAGTACTCTACACTGCCAGGCTTCCTGCCAAAGGATTGCTCAGCATTTAACGAGAGAGAGAGAGAGAGAGAGAGAGAGAGAGAGAGAGAGAGAGAGAGAGAGAGAGAGAGGGAGGTGGGGAGTCATTAGGGAGGAGGGACACATATTGTATGAGAGAGTGAGGGGTTGAAAAAGAGAGCGGTGGACCTGCAGCTCTGTATAAAGTGAGACAGACCGGGAGAAGCAGCAGAGATAAACAACAAAAACAAACACGGACCTAATCGCACACACACAGGCACAGACACACACAGACAAGCCGGTCGGCCGAGGAGCGGACCTGAAACTTAGCAGACACACTCTTCAAACACTCTCACTCTCCCTCACACACACTCAGTCGGCAGCAGCAGCATGTTCGGGTGGAGGCTCCCCCAGGCAGTGTGTGCGCTGTCGGCGTGCGTGTGTCTGATTCTGGCATACGAGGATGATATTGAGGTCAACTACGCTGACACCTACTACAATGAAATCACAGATGGAGAGACACCAGAACGTAAGTGTTAAACTGTGTGTGCATTGGGGCTGATTTATCTGATTACGATTCTCAGATGGACATGTTGCAATTTAATTTAATCCTGGGAGCGTGTAATTGATTTCTTGCAGGATTAATGCATGGGGTTGTGTGGAGGGTGAGCTCAGGACTTTATGATTCGTCATCTCGTTATGTTCAGTGTCAATACTGAGACGAGTTAGAAATATGCTTTACGAACCAAACTTTAAAACTAACAACAACAAAAAAGTGCTGGACTTTGGTTAGCGTTTTGATTTAAAAAATGTAGCAATAGAGGGGAAAAAAGGAACTGGGGTCCAGTTGCACAATAGCCACTCCACAGGTTGCAGAAGAAGACAGAACAATACAGTTAAGGCGGTTTGTTGTTTTGGATTGGTGGGTTTATCATTTATGTCCGGAGGCAGCTTAACATACGGAGATAGAGGAAAAGACAGGGAGAAGAGGTCACAGTACGTAGAGTACACAGACTGTCGGCAGGCACAGAGTTTGTATGAGACGAGCAGCGTCAAAGAAAGTGCTGAGCCAGAAAAAAACTGCTTTTTTTTCAACCAACACATATTACAGCATGAATGACTGGACAGCAATCGCAGAACCACAACAGCACTATGTATCTTCACGAAACTCTTCTCTCTCAGCTGTTCTCGATGAGAACGTGCGAGCGCATGCGTCTGTGTGCGTGCAATCAATTCCCTCGAAGTTTGAATTTGGCATTTGTTTGTCGTTTTTTTTTTTAAACTGGCAGGAAGTATTAATCGCAGAGCCAACAGCTAACAGGCAGGACACTTTTCTCTGGGCACAGCCTGCGATGTGATTGCAGCAAGAGAAAAGGTGGGAGCAGTAAGGTTGAAGAAACACAATGATTCCAAATAGGCTGGCTGGACTAAAGAGAAAAAAGTGAAATCACGTGAGTTTTGTCTGCAGGTGTGTGAGAAAGGGGAGAGGGGCAGAGAGAGAGAGGCCCGTAGGAAGACACAGATCAGTGCTTCTGACCTGCTTGTAGCTCTCAAACGCTGGAGGGGGTGGAATTTAAAATCAACAAAGGCTACGTGAGAGAGGTCATGACACAGCTCATTTCTAAATGAATGGCAGGCTAAGACATGTACAGGTCATAGTACTTCTACTCTATTATCAGTCATTTTACTTCTGTCTGTTTTCTACCCAATGCTGGATGTACAGGTAGGTGTGTGTGCACGTGTGTCGATTCATTCCTCCAATTGTGACTTCAAATCCTTTGAAAAATGTAATTTGGGAATAGTTTAACAAATGAAACTAAGCAGGCAGTAATGATAGTAAAATGCTAGAAGGCTAAAGGACACTACTCACAACTCATTTGCAGATCTATCCTCCTTAAACCTCTGACAGTACTTTTAGTTTAGTAAGTCAGTGTCAGCAGAGTGCATGGACCTTCCGTCTAACTCCCTTTGAACCTTGGGGAAGGACAGATAAAACACATCCTGCAGTCCTGTGATAAAACCCTCTAATAGGTCTGCAGGTAAACAGAGTTTGAGAAGCTCAAATGTTAATCAGAACAGTGTGTCTGACACATTCTCACTCCCCTGGCTTTGCTTTATCTCTCTCCTACTTTCAGCAGCTCTTTCCTTTTCATTGTAAACAAAACCTTCCTTTTCCTTCTTTTTTTTCTCCTCATTCACGCAGGGAGCCAGATGATCTTTCCGGAAAAGCAAAGTGGTTTATGAGTCAATTGTACGGTTTCTTTCTCGCGCTCTCTTATCGCTCCCCTAACGACCTCATTTCCTCTTTTGTCCCCATCTTTACTCTTCATTCTACCTGCTTTTCAGCTATCTATGTTTCTGTCTTTCTCCTTGCAATCAGTCCAATCTGAACACACGGAAAATAATACAAGCGTATAAACACTTTCGGAGGATATCATTTTCTCCAATGTTTATCGCAAATAAAGATCTAAAAGCTTCTCACTACTCCCACTCCTCATTACTTCAGAACTTGCCTGATATCATCACGTTTTTAAGTTTCCATCACTGTCAAAGTAATCCAATGATAGTTATCTGTGAATCCATTAGTGCATTGCAAACAGGAACTCCTTATTTGGCAGATTTGTAATGGTGCCCATTTACCAAAATGCAAACAAATACAAGCTACAAAGTTGGAAACTAGTTGTATCTCCCAAACCATTATGGAAATTGAAGTTTCAAAAATAACAATGTGGGCTCTTCTCTACATGCATGCTGTAGAAACCCCAACAACGTCATCTTCTGTTTAATCTTGAGCTTAACTTTCCTCTATCCAGCCACACCGAGTCAAGCACCCTGCAGTTCTGGAGACCTGTCCAAATGGGACAAAATCTTTTCAATGCTGGAAAACAGTCAGATGAGAGAGAACATGCTGATTCACTATGCAGATGACATCATCAAGGTGGAGATGGCCTCACTGCGTGGAGAACTGCTCAGGTTTGTTGAACAAAGGGATCGGAAGTACAGCAACTAGTGATTATTGTCATTATTGAAAAGGTTAAAATATTTTTCATTGGTCCCTTTGGTAAGGTTTGGAGCCCAGTATGGTACCTCCTGCGAGGTTGCATTGGAGTCAGCAGGAAGGAAGATGGTCTCGCATATGGACGGCCGCATCAGAGAAACCATGGAGCGACTCAAACCCAGAGATCAGACTTCTGCTGCTGCTGGTGGGAATTCTGTCTGGAATTCTAACCACCTGGAGGCGACGCTGCAGCAGCTCCTCTCCGCAGCGCGAACGCAAGCTTCCCGACTCGCCAAGCTGGAGACCAGCTGCTTCAGCAGCCCAGGAGCGGGGATGGGGTTGAATGCAAAGCCACGATCCCAGCTTCCAGACGCTGGGGGGGCGGGGCTCGGGGAGCAAGAGGTCACATCGCAAGCCGTGGCTTTGGACGGGCTGCTGGCTGCAGTGCAAGAGATGAGCGGGCAACTGGGGGAGGTGCTGAGGTCATCGAGGCAAAGATTAATACCCGCAGGTGAGATATCCATCTTAACGTCAGCCATCTCTCTGTCTGTCATTACCTGTTGCTTTCTTTGTATTTGTCTTCACCTTTCACAACAACGCCAGCAAAACAACCTTCCACCTTCAAATGTATTTCTCCGCGTTGACACTTTCAGGTCACACGTCAGGTAAAAGAATGAGAACCATTTGCTTGTGAACGCTCAACAACTAATCATGCAGCGTGTGGTTGTCCAAAGTAGCTATTCTGTATGTCTTCAGGCGTGTTGTCCTCCTCAAGTAGCAACCTATACTTTTCCCTTCACAATTAGTCTAAGTCGAAATGGACGAGTCAAACATCAAGAAGACGGGCCAGTGGATGGTCTGGGGTCAGTTGTCTAATGTTCACTTATTGCCTCTTTTTAATGTTTGTTTGACATTTATTGGAAAGACATTTTAGAGAGTCATCACAAAACAACAACAAAACTCAAACTCTCAGCTCAGGTGGAGTGGGACTTCATTCATCAAGCTAAACCTTTGCCTTAAGTTATTTTCTTTGATTTACATAATTATTTAAAGATACTTTTACATGTTTAGGGATCATAATGGAAGCCAATAAAAGCAGGAACGAATAAGAATAACGCAGAACACTTGCTGGACTGACTGTGAACACAAACTAAATCTTCTCAGATTCAAGACGGCTCCACATATGGTTTTCATTATGAGAGCTTCTACTCCGGTTTATCATCCTTGAAAGAACGCTGACTAATACCAATGTACTTCAGAGATTAAGCGACTAAGTGTGAGTAGGTATAGACCTGGACCACAAAGGCACCACTCGTGTCAGTAAGACAACTTAATTTCCAAGAATTAATCAAGTAGAAAGTGCAAAAAAAGGATGTGTTATATTACTCATCCATGCACACACACACCTTTACAGTCCAGAAATATAAATCTGGCCTACATAAAGACCAGAGGGGGATGTAATCATTAGCCGGTCGCCACACAAACCACACCAAAGCACCCTGGTAAAGCAGAACCAGATGGAAACACACACACACACACACACACACACACACACACACACACACACACACACACACACACACACACACACACACACACACACACACACAGCATGTTCACCATTATTTTCTGAGTGGCAGAAACCTGAGACAAATCAAACAATGATCTGATACCCAAGAGAGACGAAGAGAGAGAAAAGGAGAGAAAGAGACTAATGGAGGTGAAAAATGATGACGAGAACACAATAGAAAGAGTGAAGAAGTTAAATGTAAATAAAAGATGCAAAGTGGGACAAAAAACAGTAGCTTTCCAGAAGGATAAATTGCCCGGAAAGACCTTGCTCCACGCCAGACATCAAACACAATTTCTCTCTAATTTGTAAAACAGATTGTAAAAGTAGGTTTTACAATGCAGTGAGTTGAAAAGAGAGAGGAGCAGGGGAAATGATAAATGAAGCAGAACAGACCAATGAACCAGATAATCCAGAGAGAGAGACGTGTGCGCCTGTGTGTGTGTGTGTGTGTGTGTGTGTGTGTGTGTGTGTGTGTGTGTGTGTGTGTGTGTGTGTGTGTGTGTGTGTGTGTGTGTGTGTGTGTGTGTGTGCATGTGTTGGTGGGGCCAGACAAAAAACTTGCATGGTGTATGACCTCATCACCTAAACTTGAAGTGAACTTTGACTGACTTCCATATTTACTGTAATACCGCCACATATAAGTACCTTTATAAGCCTTTCAAATCCATTTTACACAGAGACATTTATCCATATCATTCAACATCCTATGCCACTAAAATCCCACAAGGTTCAATTGCGGGCCCATTTCTTAACTTTATTTACAGTATATGCTACCACCAGGAAGTATCATAATCAAAAATACTGAATATTGCTTCACAATCAACTTTACCTCTGTTTAAACAAACCCAATCTAAAATGGAAACAACAACCTCGAGGACATTAAATGTTGTCTGGCTTATACTTTCTCCGGTTGAATAACAATGATTTTAGAATCATATGAAATCCTGCAGATAAAACCCCACCTTATGAAATCAGACATGGCACATTATCTTTTTCTGCAAAGCCATATATTGACGTCTGATCCAGCACTGATGTTTATAGACAATGTCAATCAACTTTTTGTCCATTTTTACTTTGGTTCCCCTCAGAAGTTTAGAATTGTGCCATTTTCTCACAAACAGTAAGATTTGTTGTTGTTATGGAGTGCATGGCTTTTTTTCAGTTTTAGTTCATGCTTTATATTACATATTGTCCCTTTCTTTGTAAGGAGAGTTTGGATCAACTTGGCTGTCTTTAAGGTGCCATATACATACATTGCTTGATTGAAATACCTTAAACCATAGTAACACTAAACATGTCTTCTTGTTCAGGTTGTGAGATGGCGCTCCTCTTCCCGATGCGTTCCCGTCGAATCTACACCTCCATCATACCAGACGTCCCTCTCTCCATCTCCGCCTTCACCGTCTGCATGTGGGTGAAGCCGACCTCCGTGTCCAACAGAACCGTGCTGTTCTCCTACGGGAACCGTCGCAACCCATATGAAATCCAGCTGCTGCTGGGTCAAACCTCTGCGCTCTTCACCGTCGGAGGAGAGAAACACCTGGTGGAGGCCCGGGATGTGGTGAAACCAAGTGGCCCGTCGAAGTGGATCCACCTGTGCGGTGCTTGGTCATCCAAGCAGGGTCTGGCGTCTCTCTGGGCGGACGGGAAAAAGGTGGCCTCCACACCCGGAGTGGCGGAGGGACACGTCTTACCCGACGGAGGCTCGCTCCAGCTGGGGCAAGAAAGAAACGGATGCTGCCCTCTGTCCCCGAGCAGCGGGAGCGGGGTGACAGGGTTCGACGGAGGGTTCGATCCAAAGATGGCGTTCACGGGGAAGATGACAGGAGTGAACATGTGGGACAAGGTGCTGTCAGAGGAAGAGATTTCCCAGCTGGCTTTGCGGGACGGCCAGGGCTGCAATCCGACGGGGAACATGGTGGCGTGGGGAGTGACGGAGATGGTGCCACATGGAGGCGCTCAGTTCATCAACTGAAAGGTTCCTCGTGGTGGAGCTCTTCATCAACATCTTCATCATCATTGTAAATACCAGCAACATCGTAAAAAGCTTTCATGATGCAACTGAAGAGAGCAATTTGCAACCGTCAATTTACAATTTATCATCGTTGTCCCTGTAGTTAAAATATTTTAATTGTTATCTTACTTTTTTCTTCATCATCATCATCATCATCATCGACATCATCATCCTCATCGCTATTATCATGAACAATAATGCTGCAATGAACTTTACTGGACGTGTTCAAACGAGAGAAAGCAAATGTTGCGAGTGAGAGAGATTTATTTTTGTAACAAAATTGAACTGTGGTCATAACACACACACACACACACACACACACACACACACACACACACACAGATGTAAATTCAGCTTAGAAAACTTGTATTATAGCAGAAGAAGTGCTGCATTTACCAAATTAGACTATAAGAAAGAGTCTATTATTAAAGTGAACTGGTTCTGAGCCAGTAAACAGAGTAATCAGCAGACAGAGGACAATAAAAGGTCACAGACAGTTACAAGAGTGTACCGATGGTCTTTTATCTCTTTTTTTTATCTTGATTTGTGCAGTTATTCAATTATCCATTTTGAAACATGTTAAGCATTAATATAACACAATATTTTGTTTTCTACTTTTGTCTTGTAGGTACAATTATTAGATGTTCGAGATTGACTGTCATCTATCCCAGTTCCAATTGAAAGCAATTGAAATAGAGGCACCATCAATGTGTTGTCATGTGCAACATATAATGTATAAAACACCTGACCCGACTGAAAAACTGCGACCAACAACTGCAGAAACAGCTTAAGATTTTTTTTACCAACTTATTAATTCACTCTCATAATTTTCTTGAATTTGTTAAAGCTTTTAAAGCATTTTTAAGACCTTACATTTCCAAACGTGTACTCATTAAAGTGTTCACATTCATATGAGTTATATATAATTCCAGTTCCAGTTGTTTTTGTTTGCAATTACATTTTAGAGTTATAATGTATTTGTGTGTTCTTTTTTAAAACTATAATATTTGTAATGTGAAATTGACATTGTTTTTATGTAATTGTTAAAAGAAACTGAGAACAATGTTTACACACTAATCGTTCATGAACGGAGTTGTCTTGTATTATAATGTAAATTGCTTTTAAAGTTCTTGTGAAAAGGTGAAAATGAATGTATTTTGTACATAAATATATTTTGAATAGAATGGCTGGATGAATGGAGAGTGAGATATGAATAAACATTTCAAGTTATAATATATTCTCTTGCTGGATCAGCAGTGTCAGTGTTTTTCGGTCATCTAAAAATCTGATCAAGTCTGCTTATGGCTTATAGGCACAATACAGAAAGTTTGAGTGTGTGTGAGAATGAATGAAAGTCAAACAGAAAGTTGGCAGACGAGCCACAATGCAGGGCTCTGGCCTGCTCATTGGGAACAATCTGGGGTCCTGTAACTGGCTCTAAGACACCAAACCTACAGTTAGCAGACAACCAGTGTGTACTGTGTGTACACAGGCATCCACCCGGAGTCCATCTTTTCATGTGTGTCCTTTACTGATCAGAGGAGACCTTTGCTGTGTTCATAGAGTTAGGTTTTAGCTTTTTTTCAAGGCACTTCAGCTAAGGAAAAAGTAAAACTGCAAAAAATGCCATTAAACCTACACTGTTGAAATATGAATTGAATTTGAAGAAGACAATACATTTGCATGTGAATTATATGAGGGCGAAGATTTAAACTCTCCCCATAAAGCTCACAGTTAAGCTGAGTTTAACATTGTCTGTTGATCAAAAAAGCTTGCAAGTCAATCTAAGTGTATTCGTACAGCATCTTCTGTCTGTCTGTCTGTCTGTCCTTTTCTCGTCAACAGTTCATCCAATCGACTTCACACTCTGTTGGTGAATTGCTGAGGCGCCAAGGAAGTGCAATGTCGAAATACAAGCTCTTCCCATGTACGGGACATATTGATTAGTCGTGTGTTATGTGCACACTGTCTAGTGTATTGAGACCCCTGTTAACTGTTACACCGCCAGTGTTACGAAAGGCCTGCTGGGTAAAGCTTGATCTCCGTTGATGTTCGTGTGAGCTTGTGCACGCAAATGACTGGTATATTCTAGCATTGCTAGAGGAAGCAACTCTGTCAGATCCTAAACAACAGACCTGCCGAGACTTAAATGTAAAGACCTTTCATCGACTAAAACGTTTTAAATTGCCGTCGACTAAATAGCTGAAGGATAAAAATGACTAATTTGTAACAACAACTAATAAGCATTCTTATCAAGAATAAATCG
The DNA here is from genome assembly GCF_910589615.1 of Taurulus bubalis. Classification (NCBI taxonomy): domain Eukaryota; kingdom Metazoa; phylum Chordata; class Actinopteri; order Perciformes; family Cottidae; genus Taurulus; species Taurulus bubalis. The sequence continues at coordinate 19,798,075 of NC_136598.1, read as the reverse complement.
GAAATAGCTGTTGAAATTAGCACTGACCCAAGGGGCTCATTGTAGAGTGTGAGGTTGTTTCAATGAGCGAGACTGAGAATCGGCCCATTCCGAACAGGCACGTTTTTTTTTAATTCAAACTGCTTTACACAATGAAAAGACATGCTTTCTTTTTTAAATGCTAAGCATAGCATTTAAAAAAGCAACATTCGAAACACAATGAGCTCTCCCTTGCTACGTAACCATCTTGTATTCAAAAATAATTGTTTTTGCAACACAAGCTTTTACATTTATAATAAAATAAATGAATTCATAAATGTAAGGTTTTGGGAGTGAAATTACTAGAATACATTTGTCCCCATAAATAATGCAACAAGAAAAAATGAAAACACTCAAAAGCGCCGTTCTCCAAAGTTTGAATGACACAGATAATAATATCCAGTATAAGCAAAACAAATTCAAGACACAGCCATGAAAACCCTTTCATACAATGTACATAATCTCCTGTCGATTACATTTTATCTTACGATGACACATGAAAATACATCTGCAACTGCAGACTATTAGCAAGCAAGTTGTTTTGCAGCTCACACATGCTCACAGTTTACTGAGGCCCATCCTGCTTACTTGCTCATTAGTGAAATATAACAGGTTTCTCCTGCAGCAAAACCTCTGGATAGTCTCCAACTGTTCCTGTAACTGTGACCTGCTATGAAATGGAAAGTCACCTTTCACACCGGCTCCCATCCAACCCACCCTCCCGAACTTACAAGACGGAGTACAGTAAGTACACATGTTTCGCAGCAGGGGAGCCTGGAAAGACGTATAACTCTGACAGATGACACATTCCAAACTTCAGTGTTACCTTAAGATCGGGTTTTACTTTGAGAAGGAAGGAACTTTTAGCTCTAAAATCCTTATGGGGCCAAAGCAATGCCATATGTTTCTGTGTGCAGGTTTTGTTGTGTGTGTGTGTGTGTGTGTGTGTGTGTGTGTGTGTGTGTGTGTGTGTGTGTGTGTGTGTGTGTGTGTGTGTGTGTGCGTGACATCTGATAATGGCCGAGTTTACTAAAGCAAGCTATAAAACCTTCACGCTATATCCTGCTTCTGGCTTCCTGTAACTTGTGAACACGCACACACATCCTCATAAAGTTTGCTTTCCATGGAACTCCAACATTTATATAAAAAAATACAACAAAGAACAAAATGTAGCCAACACATTGCCTTTTCACAGAACACAGACAAATGGGTGAAATGAGTAGAATAACCTGCGTGTGGCGACCTCAGGCTTTGGTAACAAACTAAAAGTGTAAACACACACACACACATGCACAGTCCATCTTGCTAGCTCGTGTGACCAACTCATCACACCCCCCCCATAATCAACGTTACCCGAACCCCATTACATCAGCTCACATCCTGAACAGAGGGGCTGCTGGGAAAAAGAGAGGTCATCTGTTTTTACTTCTGCAAGCTTTGTGCATGTGGGTGTGTGTGTGTGTGTGTGTGTGTGTGTGTGTGTGTGTGTGTGTGTGTGTGTGTGTGTGTGTGTGTGTGTGTGTGTGCACAGTTTGGCATGTGTATAGTATTGTGTTTATGTTGTGTTGTGTTTATGTTGCGCTTTGAGAGGAGAGGGGAGGAGAGAAGTAGAGGCGAGCTTCAAGAGGCTTCATGAGGTTGAAATGTTCAGCGTCTCAGCAGTGGGGGTAAAAATGTGAAACTGCCGAGTCTGCAATAAAAACTGCCCAAGGAAACGTAAATATGAACTTACTTTAATAAAGCCTTCAAGCAAGCCTTGTTCCCTTTCATCCTTTCTCTCATTGTGTGTGTGTGTGTGTGTGTGTGTGTGTGTGTGTGTGTGTGTGTGTGTGTGTTATTCCAGCTCTCATGGGACCCACCATCAGTTCCTCATCCCCTGTCAAGCCGGATCACAGCCACTGGAAGCTTTTTAGTGTCTATTTGCATGTAACTTTCTGTCCCTCCACTCTTTTTGTGTTTCTCTCTAAGCTCACAAAGAAAGGGCCAATGTTTCACTGATTGCTGGTGTAACACAAGTGTGATATTATGTGATGACTTTGGGGAGGTCATAAATCTATTGGAAAGAAATGCGCAGGTCAAAGTTCCATCACAAACATTATGACTGCATCTCCCCCGAGCGGCTGACCAACAGGAATTTGATGCGTGCGTGTGGATAACAAACTGTATTGATATGACACACTGACACGCGTGTGGGACTTTATTTGCATCTCTTTTCGATCAAATTATCGGAGTTTGACTTTGGCCCAACACCGAGCGCATAGCTCATTAGATTACTCAGATGGAGCATAAAAGTTGGAGAGGTGGAACAAACAATATCAGAAGCTACCACAGTTCAGTGCAATAAGTTTGTTAATTAATTCAATTTAACTTAACATATTCCCTTTGAAATTTTAATAATTTCTGAAAGAGTGTCCTGTGGAGTTTTACTGTAAATAAATAATTAAACTATGTTTATATTCAATGCTTCTCTCCAAACATAATTGTCTGTATACTTGAGATGTTTCTTTCCTCGTAAAAACCTTTCAATATTTTAAATTGTGTATTATTTACATTCATTTTTTAAAGCTTGTCGTCTTATTACTCTCCAACTTTGCTGGCGCATTGCACCGCTTCTTCGCCAACACTGCCTTCCAAAGTTGATCAGCATGTGCATCCTAATCTTCGTGCAGAAAACTAAACTGACGCAAAAAAACATTGTGTCATCGTGTCATGAAGTTGAAGACTTAACCATTGTTGGAGTACCTCAAATAGAGCCGATTATTTTTTTAAAGCTGCCAAAATTCCCCAAAAAAGAAATAGCTTTAGCTGATTTGATTTGGGTTTTTTCCCCGAAAGAAGCTGTGGTGTTTCTTTCTTCAGAGTAAACTGTATCTTAGTGCACTTCTGACTTCAACAGTAAGCCATGTTGACAGGCATAGGTTTCCAACACAGTGCCCGAATGAAAAACTAATCTTATTAGTCTCATCTAGCAACTCTAATCAGAAAAAGACCTGATTTCAGTTTCCCCATTGGCAGGGCACTGGGTATCTCTATTTTCAGCCACAGTTTTATGACTAAAGGTGTAAAGTGTCTTTCAACTATTTAACGCTCTAAGCCCAAACCCTGGCTCAACTTCACTTATAATAAACCAGACAGCAGAGACCTATAAGCTGTTTCATGTGCTGAGCTGCTGGCAGAACATGTGCTCGGTGGGAGCATCACTGTGGTGCTGCATGAGGTGATAAGCACCATGCAATAGTGTGTGTGTGTGTGTGTGTGTGTGTGTGTGTGTGTGTGTGTGTGTGTGTGTGTGTGTGTGTGTGTGTGTGTGTGTGGTGATAGCTCAGCATGTTGCCAAAAGCAAGAAAAGCACATCCGTACATGTAAATGTACACAGAATCATGTTCACATAATGAGACCTAAATTATTTCTCGACCAAGAAAACTGTTCTCTATTAACTGAACCGCTGCATGGCAACCCCCTCGTATTAATGGAGCATGTGTGTGTGTGTGTGTGTGTGTGTGTGTGTGTGTACAACCCTGAGTTGTAAACACATCTCCATCAGGCAGTGCTAACTATGGTTCTTTAGACACCTATACCACACTAATGAGCTTGAAAATAACCTGTTAAGAAGGCAGAAAAAATGGAATCCCTTTCTTTAACCACTGACCAGAGGTCAGTTCAGTTTCCCTCTCTGCCTTCACCGTTAAGAGGGGAAGTGGAATAAAGTACTGATTAGATCAATGCCTGAGGACAAGTCCACCTGAAGAGGATATGTGCCTCAGCTAGATTCATATTATTTGGTCATGGGAAAAAAACATTTAATTTTCTACAGTTGTTTGGAATTTAATTCTTTGTGGGGCAAATCAAGCAATGAACCTTTTGAATTAAACAGTAAAGTAAAACTAAGTTGAACAAGAATATCAACGTATCACACAGACCAAAAGAAGAAAATGCACAACACAAAACATCGGTTGTCCTTTTCTCCATACAATAAACTACGTCTTACGTATGAATTTCCACGCTGCATTAAAGGGCCATCAGGGAAAAGATGATTTTCAGCAGCTGTAATTTACCATCACTATTATCCCCGGGGAGTTGGGAATCATTGTAAAAGCGCTCACTACAGCTCATGATAGGATAAGACTGTGGTTTGCTACTACGTTGACTGCAGATTACAACAGTAATTCAGTTTTCCACTCCAGTAAACCAGCTAATCCCATTGTTGCAGCCCTCCCAGAAGAGCATAGGAGCACCACTTCTACAAGCCCAACCCATACGTCAACCATCAACAGCTAAATAAACACAACAACGCCTATAATAAAACACTTTATAGTGTTAATTCTTAAGCAGCGCTCTTGTACAAAGCTCTTTTTGTGACTCTTCCTCTCTTTATAGTCCCTACAAAAGGCACACACCCTAACTCCCCAACACACACACACACACACACACACACACACACACACACACACACACACACACACACACACACACACACACACACACACACACACACACACACACACACACATTCTCCTGTAAGAACGTCTGTATCTATCTGAACCCGAAACTAAAGAAAAGGAGAAGAACTGCAATGCATTGCATGGAATTTGAAAGGGTAAAACTCACTCACTTTACCCCTTTGTTAACAGCAACATCTAAAATATGCATGTTAGTTTATGTGAGTGAGTACTGCATCATCTTCTGCGTATACAAACATGTGTGTGCGCGTCCTACCTCCCAGCACACTGAGTGCGATGGCCTCCGTGTGCTCAGCCAGCAGATCAGCCTTGGCGATAGCAGCCAGGGAGAGATAACTGGACATGTTCCTGCTCAGCTCCCTGTTCCCGCTCTGCAGGAACCGCACCGCCACCGGGACGGCCAGCACCATGACCGAGGGACAGCTGTAGTTCTGAGGGGGAAACAGAAGAGAGGAGGTTGAGAGGGATGGCAATCATCATACATGCATTCAAGGGAAAGGAAGGACAAATATTTTTATATAAACAATAACTGTTGTTCTAGCTCTCTCTAGTCTGGGTTTACATATTGGCAATACTGAGAAGCAGGGCTGGGCGGTATGGCAAAAAATTCATATCACGGTATTTTGTAAGATTCTGGCAGCTTCACGGTATATATATTTTTTTAACGAGTAAACACATTGATTCCATTAACAGCACAGGCAGCAACATTTCTTTTTTATAGTTTAATACTGGGAGCGCAGTGGAGCTACTTACCTGTCAGGTTAACTTGCTTCAGTCATTGTTCACACTTGTTATAAAATTACAGCGCCGAATTGCATGCTGGGTAGAGTTCGCGCACAAAAAAACAGGAAGAGACCGACCGGAAGACACGGTACACAAACAGCTGTTCGCCGCCCAGCTTCCCAGCATGCAATTTGGCCGTGTCATTTTGAACCATGAGTGAAGCAAGTTACCCTGACAGCTAAGTAGCTCCACTGCGCTCCCAGTATTAAACTGTACAAAAATAAATGTTGCTTTTCTTGTGGATATGCATATATATGAAAAATCCATACCGTATGGAAATCTGAAACCTACTGAGAAGGAATGTCCTGCATTAACATTTTTGTTTTTTTTACATCTACACTAGTCCAGAAGCACAGCTGCCTGATCTGTGGAGGCACCGAGCGTGTCAAGTCAAAAACATGAAACAGTGTGACTTGAAAACACCCTCACCCCTGCGAGTTATGCATCAAATAGATTTTTCAGACAAAAAGCGGAAGCTACGAGCATCACCTTCCTCAAGCAGTGCAATAAGTGTCAGAAAGATTCAAAACAGGTTTTAAGACACGTGAAAAATCGCTCACATTCACCATGTGATTCAAGTGTGTAGCAGAGGGAGAGAACATGTGTTGTGTTTGAGGATGCCAACACGTGCAGAGGTTTGTGAAGGAGGGAGAATGAAGAAAAGAGATTTGAAATGCACTGGCACCCTCAACAGGACAGACTGATAGCAAGTCTGTGTGTTTGTGAGTGAGTTTGTGCGTCTGTGACAAGGACACATTAAGATGGAAAAGAGAACCACCCCCTCTTTAACTGCGCAGGTCTGATAGTGAAAGTAGACATGTTTTAGATTTACATTTCTGAGACCCTCAGCAGTAATTACATAAATAAATATGATTCATGCAAGGTTAACTGCACCCCGTGGACATCAAGACACTTCTTTCAAACTCAACCTTCCTCATCTACGCCTACTTCAGAATACCCAGAATGCCTTTCAACCTGATGTTCACACTTGTTTTTGCAAGAGGGAACATTTGTCGACTTTCCCTCTCTTTGTCACATCTCTATTCAGCCACTAGATGGCAGTGTAGACAAAGTATCACCGACCACGTTATTCAGTCAGGGTGATCCATCAAACAATCTATCAACCTACATTCAATTGCATTCATTTAATACAAACATACATTATATTTTTATCCAGGCTCCTTGTGTATGGATTTATTGATCTGTCCCGTCTCTCTCTTTAATCATATCAGGGAGAGTCACTTTAATACCAATATAAAACATTTTTAAAAACCGCTGTAGATGCATTCATAAGCCGGAAATCTGCAGGCATATACGTGTGTGTGTGTGTGTGTGTGTATGTGTGTGTGTGTGTGTGTGTGTGTGTGTGTGTGTGTTGCGCACAAGCAGTGAGCTAATGACAATCTTTCTTCCTGCACTTTTTGCTCCTCTCTGTGGGAGTCTCAGAGGAAGGTTGAGAAGAATGTTAGTGCATCGGTAGATTCAAAATGACAGGAAGACAAAAAGAGTAGAAGAGATCATAGAAGAGATAAAGATAGTCAGAGGGTAAGAGAAGGTAAGAATGAAAGAAAGAAAGAAAGAAAGAAAGCGGGAGGGAGAAGGGGAAAATAGGTAGAATGAAATCAAGAGGAAAAAAGACTGAGAACGAAAGAGAGTGAAGAGAGAGAAGTGCTTTCCTGTTTAGAGTTCAGACATCAGAGCCTGGAGTTGCTGTCAGAGCTGTCAGAACTTTTAGTCTCACCGCTGCGTGTGTGTGTGTGTGTGTGTGTGTGTGTGTGTGTGTGTGTGTGTGTGTGTGTGTGTGTGTGTATGTGCCTTTCCCTCAAGAAACGGTCTCATTAAGATGGAATTAAGCACATTCCCGAATGGGGGAGTGAGAGTCCCTTTGCTTTTAAGCCTTTCAGCTGCAGAGGTCTGATGGGGGAAGTAGGCAACATTTAGATTTTACATTTTAAAATACCCTCAGCAGTGATTACATAGTTTTAAAAAAACACCTTTGAATATGTTGCAAGATGGATGGATGTTCTAATTCCACTTGTAGAGCCACCTTACCTCAACCTTCCTCATCTACTTTTACTTCCAAATACCCAACATGCCGTTCAGCCTGATGTCTGCTGTCTACAGTGGATAGTTGTAGCTTATGATTCACCTGTTAGCTGCAGCATTAAGTTAAAAAAAATGTCACCCGACAATAAAATTAAGTATATTTGAGTGTTGGTTCTCGAGCTGGGAGGATGAATAATGGGACAGACAAGAACACAAATTATGTTTTGCAGCTTAAATTTGGTTTATTTCGACATCATTTCCCCAATCTTTTTTTTCTATCGGAGATTTAGGGCAGCAAGAAGATTGGCATATATAATATTGTAATAGATTATACGTGAAAGTATATAAAATAGTAAAGATCTTCTCCACCTCAACCTCCACTACAATAGAAACATGTATTACACACATTAATGCATCAGTAATAATAGTCCAACAATACCATAAATAACAGCCAGTAATACTCAAAAGGGCTGTTTATCTGTATTATTACCATTAGTAGTATTATCATTATTATATTATGAGTACATTTTGCAAATAAACCTTTTCAAAGAAGGGCTTTTACTTGAAATATAGTTTATTTACATACTGCAATATTGCAATGTTTAATTAAGGAAAAGATCTGAATACTCTATCCAGGTGATGTCCGTCTCATCGTCTTCTAGATTTGACTGTTTTCAGGATCATCAGTCAGACAGACAGACATTTGTGTCCATTTGTTAACCTTTAACAAAGGTCAACAATGGAGTTATCTGTGCCCGATTAGCTAGCTTGCTCTGCAAGATGTCCACGGACACATATCGGTGGTCATGTTTATGTTGGTGCACAGTAAGCCCTCCTGTCCTGAGGTGGGTATAAACCCTAAATCTGCTTCTATGTGCCACTGTTTTTTTTTTTTTATACGGACCAAACCCTGTCTGGCAAATCCAGTGCTGAAGTATCACATTATACAGAGTCATTGTTCAAAGTGTCAACAGATATGTGCAGAGGTATGTACTACTGAATGTGGCGTTTGCGCGTCAAACAAAAAAGAAATGTGTGTGTGTGCGCGTGCCTGTGTGTGTACCTGCAGGATACAGCTGGTGATGTCCGAGGCGATCTTGGTATGCGGCGTGTCCTCTGTGTTTTCACCTTGCGGGGTGAGGTTGTGTTCGAGACACGACTCCCACAGCCCCACCAGCGCCGTGCTGTGCCGCTCGATGGAGCCCGTCTCCCTGATGGCCGTGGTGATGCGCGTTATGCAAATCTCCACCACCGCCTGGTCGTTGTCATTGGTCAAGTAGTCCTGTCAGCCGGCAGACGGTGAGAGGATACATAACATTAGCGATACAGTGATAAATGAAGGCAAAAAGATGAATTATGGATAAGCACATGAGTAATTTCTCAAACTGACAGCTGCCCTTGTAGTATGTGTGATTGGTTCTGCTCACTGACCTGTGAGCAGGAGATGGCCTTGATCTGGTTCAGAGCCTGAGACAGACAGGCTTCGATCTCTGTGTCCTCCAGAGAAAACAGGTCCCCTGCTCTGGACAGATCCCTCTGGCCCAGCACCTGGCTGAACAGCTGGTGCATCCTGGTCCTGGTTTCAGACCAGTATGGGACTGGTGCTGCCCAGTTTAAGAAGCCTTAATTGCGAATGTATATATATACATCCCCGACATAATGATCAAGGAAAAGCCAACTTTTGAATGAAGTTTTCCTCCTGGTTTTCGGGGGATCATTTAGAGAGAACACAAAGTCCTTTGCATTGTGATCCCTAAAGAGTAGAAACTTCTAATGATTAATTGTGTGAATTTGGGTTAAAATCCTCGTCAATACGATCCAGGACCAGGTAGGTTGGACGAGAGTGGATGTTTTCCTGGGTCTGCCTGAGGTCTGTTACCATGGAGACAAGGCATATTCTGAAGAGGGTTTTCTACAGCAGAGCCCTGAAGGAGAGAAGGAAGGAAGCGAGAGGGAGAGAAGAATACATTAGCTAAATGCTGTGATAGTAATCTTGTATGCAAATATGAATAATCTGGCGAGCAAAAAATTGAGCCGCTGAGAATGAGAACATTTGATTTGAGCTGGTAAGAGAAGCTGTCGAGGTTTCAGATGGGATTTTTTTCCAGTGACTATAGGAAAACTTTGACAACCAAGAAACAGTCAAACGGAAGAGGATGCAAGTCGATATTAAAAGAAAAGTAGTACTGAACCTCCCAAGAAGGTTGCCGCGCCGCTCTTCTATCAGCTTCACTAAGCAGGCAAACTGGACACGGTGGGAAACAACTAGCCTGGCTCTGTCCGAAGGTATCGGTCACTGAAAAGTCACCGCTCTCAGCCAAGAAATAGTCCGGCACACAATCCCATGTAAATCCACATCATGCACATTTCGTTTTTTTTGCACACATTCAACAAATGAGATATAATGCGTTAATTAGTGAGCCTCAGGTGAATGTTGTTTCCAGTCTTCAGGCTAAGCTCAGCTGACATGCTGCTGGCAGGAGCTTCATACTAGACAGATAATCATGTATACAAAGGAACTATTGCTGGTTTCTCGCTTTCAAGCAGACTTCATGTGAAAATGATGTTCAACAACAACGTTTCAAGTCTCTTAACAGTATCTGCTCAAGCCCTCCTCCTACTGTCCTCCTTCCTTATCCGTGCCTCCTTCAGCTTCCTCTCCTTGTCCTTTTTCTGCAGGTGCACCAAGTGTAAGCTAACGTGAATGATCTCTTTTGATCGGGATGAGATTTTGGCATCGGAAGCGCTTTGTTTTTTTTCGTTTATAGTCTGAGTAGTATGGACCAATCACGTTGAAGCAGGCTTTGCTTGAATTCAGGTCCACAGTCCGCGTGGAGACCAAAGAGTGAGAACGCATTGGGCAAAATGAAATCTCAGAATCCACTGGCTGTCGTCTTTTTAAAATTAGTGACTCAACTCTCGCATCGGAAGCTGCTAATCGGACTGTAAACAAGGAGCAGCGCACGGCAAAGGAAATCCAGGAGCTAAATTATTCTCTGGCTCCACCAGAACCAACGACCCTTGACCCCAGAGGATCACGTGCTGTCAGACCGATAGCCGATGGGTTCAGAGATCGATGTGTGAAGGATGTGAATGAGATGATCTCATGGTAATGTGTGATATATCAGCTACAGAATCATACATACTTACCATCGTGTGAACACACAGACACACACAGACACACACACACAGACACACATGCATGCATGCACTCTGGGAATGTGTGACTACAGTTTCCACTTCACAGAGGTGTTTGCTTAAACTATGCAGCCTCGGTGGCATTTCGGGTGACTGTCTGCGTGTCCAGTGCACATTCCACTGTGCTGGGCTCAAATAAAAGTATGTCGCATAAAAGGCTAAACCAGTATTTGCATAAAACATCTTAAAAAGGTTTAACATATTAAAATCTATCATTTGATTTGTTATTTTGCTAATATGTCGTTCAGTATTAATTTCAGTCCTAGTTATTAAGTCATAATGACAGAAATCGTCCAGTGAGAATAAAGAGTCGTCTGCCTTAAAGTCTTATGAATGGAGGCAGAGTTGTGGGAATTCAAAAGCACTACGTTAACCATTATTACTCTTCATGGGAGCCTCAATTACACATTAAACACTATGAGGGGCAAGCAGAGGGGCGGAGGAAAGATGTACACACACACACACACACACACACACACACACACACACACACACAATCTATGCACGCTTGTTTCAAAAAGTGTGTTTCAATCAACGCAAATCATATATGTCCACCTATATAACAAAAAAAATGCACACACACACATTTTTGCAAGTAGGAAACACACACATTATTCAAAGCAGCCTGTTTGTCTGCTGCCTCCTTTGTAGAGGATGAGCAGCTAAGCATATGTATCTGTGTCATTGTCTTGCTGCACTCGCTTTTCTCCACAATCAGACGGCATCGCACCGTTTCTCTGAAAGTCACATTGGAGCGAGCCCAAGCTCCAACCAAAAGGAAGGCACAAAGCAGAGCAGTCGGGAGACCTCTGTCTCTCCTGCCAAGTCGGCTATTGCCAGGATACCACATCATTGGTCCGAGCCAGGCCGCTGGGGCCAAAACAACAAAAATGACCATAAACAACAGAGCGAAGCGATATATCCGTCACACACACAGGCAGACACACACACACACTTCAGAGAGGAATTCAGTATGAAATTCAGAAAGAAAACAGAGGCAGGGGAGATAGATAGATGATCTGAGAGAGACAACAGAAAAAGAAGAAAAAGAAGACAAGAGCAGAGGCACCAGGAGAGAAGGAGGAATGAGAGTCGGACACAATCAGAGTGAAAGAGAACAGCAGCAGAGCAACAGAGGAGCTGACAGAGAACCAGAGAGAGAACGAGCCAGAGGTGGATAATGTTTCTGTGTCCTGAATTCCCTGTGCAGACAACTTGCATACTGAGCTTCCATTATTCTACCTGAATGCCTCACAATAACTCTCATATACACCCACAAACACACACACACACACACACACACACACACACACACACACACACACACACACACACACACACACACACACACACACACACACACACAGTACACATGCATCCTCTCTCTCCTGTTGTGTATATTTACTTATCCTTTCCTGCTCTCACTATGTCGCAGCCTGTCTGAGGGACTGAGCGCCAGTGTGACTGTGACTGTTTCTTTGCATGTGTGTGTGGTGTGTGAGTGTGTGCGTGTGTAAAAGCAAAGGAAAAAAATGAGGAATTTCAGTCCTTAAACAATCAGCTAGTTACTATTAATCACCCGGCTACAGCTCAGTAAGCTCAGGAATGCTGCCTTTAAACACACGTACACAGTAAAAGAGTTGCAGTAGCTAGTTCCCACCTGTATTTTCTGATACATTCTTGACTTCAAATACTTTACAATTAACCAAACAGCACATTTGAGGTGCGTGGTTTTACTTTTTTCGTTATGTCGTACTTCTACAAACACAAAAATAGTTCCAATGAAATCCAAGTGAACGTGAAGCTCAGGCACCCACATGTTGCGGTAGAGCTGTGTACAGGCCACTGGGTGAGGGGTGATGGGGGGGTGACAGGGCGAGGGGCTATGTGAGGACAATGTGACTGAAGCGCCTCTCTCTCTCGCTCTCTCTCTCTCTCTCTCTCTCTCTCTCTCTGATAGAGTGAGAGAGAAAACACTGGCTCTTTTGTATGACCTGTAAGACAGACCTCCCTCCCCCATCTCTCCCGTCTCTCCCTCTCTCTGCTCAGTGGGCCCTATCCCTCTGTGTGCACCTGCTCGGCCTGCAAGACATCTCTCTCTCACACACACACACACACACACACACACACACACACACACACACACACACACACACTCGCACAAATACTTTAGAAAGGAGCTGAGTGAAAAGGAGAGACTGAAGAAAAAAAGCCCAGCATTCCACTGTTTTCTCTACATTACTGCTTCATATCTGTCTGACTATCTTTCTTTCAGTTTTTATTTATGCACAACATTTTTAAGAAGGGGTTTACAGTAGAAGCTGCCTGAACACTGTTGGAAAGCCGTTTTTTTAAACATTTGAAATTCCTCATCTCACACCATTGAGACAGAGATAAAGATGCCCAGCTGGCCTTCATTCTGCAGCCAGGATCCATTTGACAAAACATCCCCTGGACTTTCACCGATAATGTTTGCTCTTATTGGAGCTACAGGGTTTGATAACGTAAGCATTTACTCTCAAGATATCATATCAACTTTGTCATAGCGAATCAAGTGTTTGCTTTGTTCATTTCTGCCAATATGCAAACAGGAAGCATGTGTTTTAAAAGTGCACCAAAATAAGCTTTCTTTGTGTGAATGCATGAACTAAATGCAGAAGTATGTTAGCTCAAATTGCAGAGCTACAAGTCAAACATGTACGGCCCTTGTTGCTGGGTGTTGGGGAAAGCTGGAGGGTATCCTGAGAAATGAGGCCTGCTAAGTGAATTTAAAAGGTTTGCGCCAGCATGTGTAGTAAATATAGCATTTGCTCCTCCATTAAAAGGGTGCATATACATAAAAAGTGCTCACAAAATAGCCTCAGTGAGACCTAAATATGTACAAGCTCATTAAATCTGATGATTATTTTCACCATTGATTACTCCGCCTGCTATTTCCTCAATGAATCGATGACTCGTTGAGGCTCAAGCATGTCAGAAAATTGTGAAAATTAGCCTTTATAAATTCCTCAGACTCAGAGTTACGTTTAGTTTTGTTCAACCAAAAGTCCAAACCACAAAGCTTGAAGCCGACTGGAATAATCGTTAATCGGCTCTACTCCGATGAACCTTCTGGTGTTTGAGTGCATCAGAATCATTCCAGGACTCTTTAATAAACGATCAGGTCCCAAAATGAATGTCTGCGTGACAACAACTGAAAAGTTTTTATCTCATCAAACAGGCAAACTATGCCACAGTGTGTCTCCGGTCATATCTTCCTGTCACACCCTGAGCAGAAATCCACTGTCCATACTAAAAGGTATGATTAAAGGCTCGTTTCATTGCTAGTTATTCCCTATAACGGGGCCAATCAGTTATGTAACTGATGCCATGAATTTCATGAATAAGTAAGAGGACGAAGTCACTATGAAGAGATTCCCCAAGGACTTCTCTGGAAATAGGTCCGCCGCAGAGAACTCTTCTTGAAACATAGACCGCCGAAGTTTGGCATCGGAGCATAATGTATGAGTGTATTGTATTATATGTGCATGTGTGTGTGTGTGTGTGTGAGACAAAAGGGAAAGTTCTCAATTATGTATGCCCTGCAGTTATGCAGCTGCGGAGCAACGATTGGGAATTACAGTATGACAGGAGCCGGAGAAAATAGCTACTGTAAAGACACACTGAAGCCACTGAGACATAAAGCAAGGCAGAATTGGAAATGTGGAGAGAAAACAGAGACTGAGAATGAGGGTCACTGTGGACACGATAAGAGAAAGCAGAACGAGACCACAGGAACACTTAGTGTGTCACTTATGGATGCCACACTGCCTGCATGCAGATGTGTTATGAATACCAAAGAGTAAGGTAAGAACGGTTCAATGTATCCTTCGTGGCCTTTTATCCTGTTGATGGACTAATCAATGGATCATTACTGAGCACTTCTACTGAAACGCTACAGTATCAGGCATAAACTATAAAGGGTTTCTTTATAAACCCACAGATGAAGAAGAAATCCCACATGGTGGATTCCAAGGTGAAATTAATTTGAGTCCCAGACAGGGAAAAAATAGAACAAAAAGAAGATCCCGTAGACTGATTTGAACTGGTTTCCCTATGCGTATGTGTGTGTGTGTGTGTGTGTGTGTGTGTGTGTGTGTGTGTGTGTGTGTGTGAGAGAGTCTCTGTCGGCATAACTGTGTCAAATAGCATTGAATCCAACCAAAAGTGTGATGGCGGGGGATCCTCTTTGCTCTCAAGTTTGGCTCTGCTGCGCTGTGAGACTCTCGACCGCTGAGAGGATTTCCATCGCAGAAAGGAGAAGTGCTGGTTGGAGAAGTGCATTACCGCCACACTCGGCCAACTAACATACTCACACATGTTCTAAAGCATGCATTATTCATTCGTCCCCCCCTCTGCCTTCAGCAGCCCAAAGTCAGAGGGCTGAACGGAAGCATGTTCTGGTTTCAGCATATACGGGTCTGACCCAGGAGTGCAGGCTTAAAGGAATACATTCAGTGCATCAATCATTAGGACCTCATTATGTGAGCTGCGTTCAAATATCCTCAATACATGTTTAATATGCTTCCAAGTTTAGAAATCTTTTCACAACTTGCCTTCTCCACATTATTTAGATTTCCCGCCTCGTGTGTGAGTATATTAAAGAGGCGATGGAGCCTATTATGTATTAGAGTGCAGATCCTGGAAAACATGTATACATCAAGTTGTTCCCCTACAAATTACATATACACATACATAACCTAATTTGACCTGTCGCTGAAATTCACCTAAATGCCGTAAGAATAATAACTGGGAGATGACGCCACATAAACCCAGTTCAGCCATCCAAGAATTAGAAGAGCGGGTGTGTCATCATTCCAATATAAAAATGGAGTTTTTTGTGAAACCAAGTCAAACGGTGAATGAAATTAAAGACTAGCAGACTAGCAGTCAGACTACATGAATGCATGTGTTCTAAATGACACAATAAAATGCAATGACATTGTATTTGGTCTTTGTGGTCTGGAGAGAAGCAAGTGAGCGACTATGGGCTCGGGTGTGTGTCCATGCGTCTGCCTTGCCTTGGGATAAACTGGCTGCCACCACGTGACGGATTTGGCAGGAAAAGGAATAATGAATGAAAACATGAATGAATGGATTGCAAGCTGCTGTTTGAATGGCGTGTCCAACAGTTTTCTATATAAAGTAAATTCCTTTCGGCCAAAAGAGAATTTCAATATCCGTTCAAATAATGAATGAAAATAATCAGGACAGTCTCCTCCTTTCCTGGGATATCAAGATATGTTGGCCTCAGAAGTCTGTGACCTTGAGGAGTCCCTCCTCTCTCTGTAGCCACACAGAGAGAGACACCCACCCATACACACACACACACACACACACACACACACACACACACACACACACACACACACTCTGAGAGAAGGAATGGAAAGTCTAAATGTGAGTAATGCGACTGAACTTGCCTTTCAAGCTCCAAAAGCACATTCCTCTGTATTTACACTGAAACACAGAGAGAGAGAGAGAGAGAGAGAGAGAGAGAGAGAAGAGAGAGAGAGAGAGAGAGAGAGAGAATGGAAGCAAAACAGGTGTAAAATAACTAGCATACCTCAATGTTTCCAGGCAAACCTAAAACTTTGCACTATAAAGTGCCATATATGTACTCGTAATCTTACCCCTGTATCGTATATGAAGGCAATGTGTGTAGTCAGCATATGCAATAATTAACAAGTATATTGCATTCAGTACCTTTGGCGACAACCCACGAAAACACCTCTCCGATCCACCTGCGTGCTCGCCCTGTGTATTCCTATTCAGATTTCACTAGTAAAATGCATTTGATGCACGACGAGGAGAGACCGTGGCACATCGCCGCTTCGACGCACGATTCCACCTCATCCAGTCAACTTTCGCGACATCAGGGAATGTGGGTGGCATTCATGCCTTAAGCCAGGCAACGCGGTTTTGTCTCTATAAACAGAATGCTATGCAAGAAGAATTTAAAAAAAGAAAGAAGAAACCTGATTCAATTCCTAAGACCTACAGAGTCGGATAGCTTACCTGCTCCGTGCAGGACGAGGACGCGCGGACACTGGATGGCTGAGCGTCGTTCGGTAAGTCCAAACCTCGGTCCGAAGCGGGACATATCAACACAAATTACCCCTGCACAGCTTCAAGTTCTCCCACAGAGCGAGCCTTTTATTCATCCTCGTCTCATCGTCCACAATTGGAAAGCGCGCCATCGTGCGGCCGACGAGCGCGCGTGGCCCAACAGGTGGATGGAGGTGGCGACAGGTTGAGGTGCTGCCTTCAAGTGCCCTCTGGAAATATAGAAAGTAGCTGATAGATTTTCCTACGCTGGTTACACACCGATGAGGCTATCAATTAACAGGCGTTCCGGTAATTTTAGGTCATGGCTTTAAGTTGTAGGGTTTTATTAAATATACTGTATTACTATATTCAAAGTCAGCACCGATTGACGGTTTCTTCCATCTGCAGGTGACTTAAATACACATGATTTTGATTTACACGTTTTTAGTTTCGGTAACTCCCCTATTCCGGCAATTATGTATCAACTGTAATTCAATTCAACTTTTTGTTACAGGCTAGACTTTGCATTTGTTTTTGCAAATATATACTCTAAATTACGATGTCTCTGAGTTAACAAGGAGCTGTTTAAAGCAGCATGGTTCCACAGTGAGGATAGAGAGAGAGAGAGAGAGAGAGAGAGAGAGAGAGAGAGAGAGAGAGAGAGAGAGAGAGAGAGGGGGGGGGGGGGGGGGGGGGGGGGGCTAAATGAGGCCTAATGACTTCATGGCTGCATTCCAAATCAAAGTTATCCCTAATCTCTTTTCCCAGCTCAGACATACTGTTTAATGTTTGCTTGAGTGCCAAAATGAGACTACTGGCAGGGACGATATATCTATGGGGTGCAGAGGAAAAGGTAAAGGCCATATTACATTTGTCAGCTTAAAGCCCAGACACAAGTCCATTCGTATCATTAGTGGTGGTAGTTATAGTTGCAGTAGTAGAGGTAGCAGCAGTACGATTGTTTAAATCAATTATTCCAATAGGCTAATACATACATATATAATGAAGCCTAGTACAAGTTTATTTAGCTATTACATTAACAATATATTTATATTTACTCTCTTAATATTGCACTAATGAAAGGTCTATGTGATTAGTAGGTGGTGGCAGAGCCGTATGAAGAGATAATTGAGACGGCTCTGGGTGGAGGTATTTCCCCATGGCATCCTCCATCGGAAGTTTCCGGCGTGACAAAGCAATGTAAGTCATATAAGCACTTTTGCTTTCAAAATAAAAGCGCAGGATTTGTCTCCTTTAATACTGGCGCGAGGCTGGTACAGACAGAGAGGGCACGTTATCAAAAGAAAACAACCTATTTTGAAATTTCGGAATTATCGAAATGATCAGAATTATCAAATTCAAAAATTAATTTGTAAAATAGTTACCATACTTTTACATTAGATTAGGCAAAACTATTCGTTGTAGCGGTCCTGCATGGAATCACATTGTATTTATACAGTGCCATATGCACTTAGAGAGCCTATGCTTAAATGAGCCAGTGTACAATAAAGCATAATTAATTAGAAACAAATCATGATACATGCTCCTTATTATCAATTTGCACCTCGGTATAGAAATAACGGTCTGCCGGGATATTATTCTGAAAATCCTCAACGGATGTTGTGATGTCATTCAGGATGTCTTGTCACTTAGAGACCACCAGCGATGGATAACATTAAGCTAGGAGCTAATGTAAAATGTTCTTCAAAGGCCAGACACACTGCTCACGGAAATGTGCGAGGATGTGGGGGAAATCTACGCAGACCCATTCACACTCTGCAGTATAACGGAGTCCATTTCATCTGTTGAGCGGTAACCGGAAGCTGATTGTTATCCCATCTTTACGCGTTAGCGTCTCACCCTCAAGTCTATGTAAATTAGCCTTAATGGCAGCGTCTAAACGGAATGCAAATTAAGCTCAAATTAACAACAAATGAGCAATCATCACAAAATGAGGAGGAGTTTCCTGAATTAAAGGCGTAATTACTGATTCGGGGTAACCTCTAAAGCAGTTGTAACACTTTCTCACTTGTTCAGTTTTTTTTTTGTTTTTTTTACCTGATGCAGTTGTTGTTTTTATTATTGTTTCTCTTCCAGACTCGTCAAATGACAGAACAAGTCTTCACACATCTATTTCACGAGATAGGTGTGTCGGACCTGTTTACATTGGGGTTGTGTGTCAGAATACATTCACACCTACTCACATATTGGAAGCCGCGGCAGGGGGAGGAGGGGGAGGAGGAGGACCGAGCCTGCAACTGGTGTAACAGGTCCCGTCATAAACACCATGGCCACCGCGCGTTTCCCCGGGAAGAGTGCGGACGTGGCTGCCAACTGGACGGCCCCGGCGCTGGGCCGGCCGGTGTGCGTCAACGGGACCCCGTGGATCCTCTACCTGTTGGAGGAGTGTGTGGAGAACGCGTGGGAGTACTGCAGCGTGGTGGTCGGTCTCGTGTCCATGTTCTGCTTCCTGCTGTCCACTCTGCCGTATGTAACGTGATGTTTGCCATGTTCATAAAGTGTTACTTTGTTTGAAGTGCAACCCAGTAATATGGTTAAAGTGATGGAGATCTGTGGTTATGAACTTCTATCTATCTATCTATCTATCTATCTATCTATCTATCTATCTATCTATCTATCTATCTATCCACCCATCAATCCATCTATCCACCCATCTGTCTCTTTCTATCCATCCATCCATCTATAGGCAGTTCTATGAGGCCTATCGGAACGGTAAAGTGGAAGAGGCCATGTCTTTCGGCTTTCTCTTCTTCCTCTTCAGTGGAGATTTGACCAGCTTTGCAGGCTGCTACCTCACCAGTCAGCTGCCCATTCAGGTAAACACAAACGTGCTCTCTCGTCTTCGGTGTGTATACGTGTCTGTACTGTGAACCCCATCCACCCTCATGTTGTTGGTCCCTGGCAGATCTCAGTTGTGAATGTATTTCATTTCCTTTCGGTAAGTTATTACATCTCAGATCAAGCTGTGTTCAGGCCTTCTTTTCGCTGAAGGTTTTTATTTGTTTGCAAATACTGCGCTTGAAACTGTCAAAAAAAAACATGTGGTGCTATAACTTTGACCATTTTGTCGGCATCTTTTAGATGGAAACACATTTCAAAGGCACAAGGTTTCTGTGGTTTTGTCTTTTGAAGACCTGAATTGTGTGGGGACTCATCATTGTGCCCACCTTTTTACTATTCTCATAGCTCTGTCTCTATAGAGGGAATTAATGCACAGTATGAACTCATCTACTCATAACCAAATAATGTTGCGAAAGTTGCAAAATCATTTATTTATTTTTCCATGTCCCTTTCTCAGGTAGTCACGGTGGTGTTCTACATCTTCACTGACCTGATTCTCATCTCCCAGTTTCTCTACTATAAGATCAAGAACAGC
Source organism: Taurulus bubalis (assembly GCF_910589615.1). Lineage (NCBI taxonomy): Eukaryota > Metazoa > Chordata > Actinopteri > Perciformes > Cottidae > Taurulus > Taurulus bubalis. The sequence goes on along the minus strand of NC_136598.1, from coordinate 19,778,086 downwards.
TCCAGCAGAAGTAAGCCCTAACATTGAGTTAAAAGTAAAGAAGTATTTCCTGCTGTTGACTCAATCATTTGTATTTATCTTTTGGATTGTATGACAGCTAGACACCTGCTAACTTCAGAGATGACAGATGCCGTTGCAAACATTATCTGCTTATGATAAGTGGTTACCACTGAAGCCACGAGTGCATGACTGCCTGATGACTCATGCTGAGATTTATACAAGACTGCACACAGCCCGGCATATATACGTATGATAGTTTTGTTTAATGTAATCTTTGCTGCCGTCTACTTGTAATGCCGGTAGTACAGCGGAGATCAATACGATTCATATGTGTTACACTCAGTATAACACAATAGGTACAGACATTATAGGAGTGTTAGCTCATGCTGGGCAGTATTTACATGTCTTCACTGTCAGTTCTTTGTTTTGTGTTTGTGTGAGTGCTCTAGAAAGCCCTGTGTTGAAGTGGCTGTGCTTCATGTGGTGTGGCGCTGCTACGTTAGTTCTCCTGGCTTTACCCAAACTCATCGTAGACAATAGTGCAACTTTAGACCCCCAGGTAGGTAGATTGTGTGCCGTGTATATTTGCATCCATATGTACAGGTTTCAGATTAAGGTGCTTGCAAATTCAATTTGGGTCGTCTTTTTTTCCAGATTTTATCAGGGTTGATTGGACACATGAATTCACTTTTGACTAAAGATTGTGGTCGTACTGTTTCTTTCACCTCTCTCACCCTCTCTGTGTGTCCTCGTCCCTGCCAGAGTCCAGCTACCTCTAAATCGGTGGAAATCACCGGCTACATATGTGGATACCTGGCATCTATATTCTACCTCAGCTCCCGTTTCCCCCAGCTCTATAAAAATGTAAGTGGCAAATCGTTTGGGCGCGGTCTCCGTTGCAATGTGACGTTTATTCGTTTTTGAATGCGGGAGATCTTGGAAAGCTTTCTCAGGTGAAACTGCACTCATTATATGTCACTTAGTTGTCAACGGGGACCGTGGACCGTGTGTTTTGAAGCGGGAGGTGGGATGTGTGTGCGTTCCCGGATGACCGTATGTGTGTCAAAATAAGAACCAGCCGTCGGAAGACAATGGTGCCGTTGTGTTTTAAGAAACATCCTGGCTCGACTGCAGATATTATCACCAGAGGGGATCGTCTCAGTGTGCTGCGAGTGCCAGATAAACTTCTGGGCGCACACACGCACACTCAACCTGAGTATTGTAAATCATTGAAGACGGATTTGCCCCGCGGAAGTTCCAACATGTTGAAACAGGCTTGTTTTCTCAGCAGAAAGCCCCAAATGTTTTCTCAACATCATCCGTAGTGACAAGTTAGTGTCATCCAGTTATTGAAACAAAAACAAATAAACATGAATAGATATGTATGTTATTGTTGATTACCTTTAGTGCTACTTTGGCAAACACTAGCTGGTTGTCAGCCCATTTAATAATAAACTGGTAACTAGCATAGTCACGGTTACAGTGGTTAATATGTTTACTTGCTTTCGCAATCTTGGACGGATGCTCTCAGAAGGGACATCCTTCCTGCTGTCTGTGCTGAATGACAGTTGGTAGTTCCAACATTTAGAATAAACTAAAAAATCACTATGTCCAGTGCCATGCCACAGACAGCACAGTGTGTGCTAGTAGAATGATTTCATTAGTTGTTTATCACCCATTTGTTGATTAAAAAAGATAAAATGACGACTGTTTGGAGCACAAGTACACAGAAAGCAAATCCCTTGTTGTGAGTGAAACAGAAACCTGGCTAGTGGTTAACTTATAGGACCAAACCTTTTTCCTTTTTCTCTGATTGTGTATTTTTGTGTGTTATTTTTCACATAAGTACGGTAGGAGATGATGCTACAGTAACAGTACAGTACGAAAGTAAATAAGGGAACAACAGCTACAAGTCCAATACTGTGGTCCAATACTGTAACCTCCATTCATTCCAGTTCCAGCGACAGTCTACGGAGGGCACCTCTTACCTGCTGTTTGCCCTGGCCATGATGGGCAATGGGACGTATGGGTTTAGCGTCATCGTGGTCCTGCCTGCACTGAAGGGCTCCAAACAGACCTTCATCATCAAACATCTGGCCTGGCTCATCGGCAGCCTGGGAGTCCTCATACTTGACTTCTTTGTATCCTTTAACTCACAAGTTGAGCCACGAGATGACTGTGTCTTATCTGTCATGTCTTCTGATAATCTGTGTGACAACTTGAACCAGTTTACTCCGCTAAATTGTCTAAGAGACGATAACATTGCTCTACTCTTTGTGTTTCTGTTTGAGCCTTGACCTGGTCAGGTGACCGCCCAGTTCATCGTGTACAGGAAGAACACCTCTGCCAAAGGCAGCGCGCTACTTAGCGTCCCGGAGGTGGAGCCCCTGCTGTGTGAGGAGGTGGAGCTGTCAGTGTTGTAGGACACTGTATGGACACCAGCATGTTCCATGCACGTCAGGAAAAGACTGCTCAGTCCTCGATTTGTTTTAGATCATTCTGTGGCGATTGATTCACTCATTCCACAGTCAGAGAACGGAGGAGACGTTGCAGAAGCATTGTTCCAGCAGCCATCTTGTGGTACCAGCAGGCAATTCCAGCGCGCCTTTATAGTCCTAATTGTATGCCGTTAAGATGATCAACTATTGTGTGCTTTACTGTGGTAGCAGGACAGGAAACGTCTGTTTCTCTCGAGGCAGGCGAGTTAGCATCAGGGAAATATTTTCCCAGTTATGAATACGGGCATTTCTGATACATTTCCCCCACTGGTATTACTTGATTTTTTTTTGTTTTGGATGGAATAACCACATTTTTTATTGGCCATTGGGGACCTATCACGGCCAGAGGAGGTGCCAGGCATCTCTTCACAAACGCAAGCTTTATGGAAGAATCAAGTGCCTGTTATATTCAGGTAAATATTGCTGTGGAGAATTGCAATATTATGCAAGGATGCATGGTTAGTTTCTTACCTGATTGGGTATTCGAGTGCCATAAAATACAGAGTTTGTGTGAGCACAGTACTGGAGGAACCAACAGTAATGTGTTTCTGTGATCCTGACAGATTGTGGATTTTTTTTCTCCCTGGTTGTCCTGGATGGTCAACTGTCTAGTTTGTCGGACATGTCTTTAGCCAGATGTGTTCGTAGTAGCAGGGGGCCATCCCTCCACCTGAAAAACACTTATCTACTAGTGGATAATTACCTAATTTCTATTTTAAGGGATTTTGTAATTTAATGCTTTCTTGGTCCAATCTTTCTTTTTTTCCCTGGAGAAACACATTTGTGCCTTTAAAAAAATAAAATAAAAAGTAATACAGACTTAATAGAAATGTTATATATATATTCAGGAAAAAATATATTTTAGAATTGAATTTAAGTTAGAATTTTTAAATATTGACAGTGATTTTTTTTAAGCCACTGTTTTTTTTCTGTTTTTTTTTCTTTTTCCAAAATGCAGTGAAACCTGCTTTCTCTTTTTACCCTCTCTTATTCCTAAAATAAGGTCTGCCTCTGTAATTGTTATGATCAGCACTAACTGTTTTCTGGTTATAGCGTCCTCTTTACTTTTGTAACATCTTCAAAACATTCAACACACATTCTTTGATCAAGGCGTGACTCTCTGATGACATATTTTCAGTTGGTTCTAAGAATAGGAACATTAATCAGACGCTATTGAAGACTTGTTGAAGCAATGAGGCTCAAAATGTGTTTTCACATTTAAGGTGTGTTTCTATCCTGTCACGTCTGCAATCAGAGAAGACAAAAAAAACTATTTTTAATAGACTTTTTTTTCTATTCTTGTAAGCTTCATTGCGATCGTTCAAAGAGCAACACAAAACAAATAGACAACAAAGTAGAGCAAAAATAAAACCGAACAAATAGGCTTATTGATGACGAGCACTTCAAGCTATTGGACGTGCGTTTTAGATCATTAGCGAAGCAGCTCATCGATGCCGGGCCAAATGTTACACAGTGAGTGTGTGTGGTGCTGCATCACTGCAGGACTTTACTCGCAGAGATCTGCACATTTCTCTACCTCATTGTAGTGTGGACATGATTTGTTTCCCTCAGTGTACATGAAGAGCCGGCTCGCACAACGTTGCATTTAGGAAAATGTGAAATATACAATTATTTTTGTCACATCCAAACGACAATGATTTTAGAAAATGATAGTTAAGTTAAGTATATGTTGTTCATGATCACAATAGCATGTCTGGCTGTTTTTCTCTTTTCTTCTTCTTTTATAAGACAGTCAGCTGATGCAATAATGTGGACATCTGTTGACTTTGGGGGATTTCTTCTGACTTATTTACAAATATATGCAGCGAAGAGTCAATAATAAAAAAAAAGAATTATGTTTTTCTAAATTAGTTTTGTATTGCACGATTCATACTTTGATCCCTTTTCAATTCCTTTAATATAAGTATATGATATAGTTTTTCAATCTAGCACAAATAATTACGTATTTATTGTATATATTATTACTGTAAATTGTAGAACATGTTGTAGTTTTTACTTATTGGTCAGTGTTTTGCTCTTATGTATTTATTTTCTTAAAGCATTCAACGTCCATTTTTTTGTTTCAGGTAAGTTGCAGTTATATTGTAATTCAAAGCTCCGTACCAGGGTATGTGTACTGACAATGTCTTCTGATATTACTGTAAAACCTTGGTATGTATGATGATAACTGTATATATATATATATGTGTATGTATTGTACAAAACTTTAATAAACTGCAATATAAAGTATATCCCCACTCAAGATATGTTGTTTTGATGAGATGAAACTGCCAAGTAATTTCTAATGTTTTACACCTGCACATATATAGGTGTGTATATAGGTGTGTTTCGCTCATGGATATTATAGCTGATTGTTTTGCACATTCATGCATCCAAGGTTAAAGTTTAAAACAAAATGGTGTTGGCATTTTTACTTTTTAATACATGCAAGTACGTTACAAATACAAGGAATTTGACTTGGTGAAAGGTGCATAACAATAAACAAAAACAATCAGACATAATTTAAAAATATTGTACAAATAAAATATGCCATGAGTATTTTATTACAACATAATTTCCACAGCAATAATTGGAACAATCATGTACAGTATTAAACTTCTCATGTCTCTAACATTCCTGGTATTTTGTAGCTATTAAAACAAACCATTTGCGCGTTACTTACGATGTTATAACATCAAGTCTCCGTATTTATGGAAACCACAAGGTCTAAACTTCTCTAAACCCTCCACCCTCACGGGGCTGCTTTTTGATCGAGCTTTCTGTCGACCAATTGATCAAATCTATTTCTCAGAGGGCGGGAATAGGGAAATTTATGTTTTTTTTTTTCTTTTTTCGGAGGAGGGACTTCCTTCAGAGTTGTACTTGGATGGCAGGCAGCTGCTGGGTTGACACGTAACTGGAGTTAAAGGTGCTACGGAGGCCGGGACTTTTCACTCCCCCCCCCAAAAAAAGCCTCTTTGAATTGCGTCGGAAAAAGTTCACGTCTGCAAAAGGGAAACGTGGATGCGCGCGCGGGAGCCGTCAGCCTCGGTTTGTCCCGTAAGAGCAACGAGTTTCACGTGAAGTGAAGCGGCTACTTTGAAGTCGCAGGGGGAGAGAGCGAGAGAGAGAGAGCGAGAGAGAGGGAGAGAAAGCGAGAGAGAGAGAGAGAGAGAGACAGAGAGAGAGAGAGAGACAGAGCGAGAGAGAGCCTCGGGTGGATGTGGCGACCGTGCGAAAACAATGTATCCATCGGCGGACATTCGCGTTTGACTCGTGTTTTTCTGCTCGGAAATGTTCGGGGAGTGAGGGGAGGAGGGTTTCTTCACGTCTTCACCAGGAGGTAAAAATAAAAAAAAAGTTGTGTCGGAAGTTTTCCAGCCGCGAAAGAGGGGTGGGGAGGGGGGTGCGGGTCCAACATGGGAAGCGGGGTGTGCTCCCGGAGGCAGCGGAGGATCTTCCAGTGTCTCCTGCTGGTCACCGTGGTCTGCGGGATGATGTACGGCGGCATGATATCCTATGAGATGCACAACCAGCTCAAGAGGACCGAGGTGATGGCGTTGAAGTACCAGCAGCACCAGGAGTCGCTCTCGGCTCAGCTCCAAGGTAAACACCGACTGGCGGCGACGTGATTGAAGGTTTTTGTTTCAGGTGACGGGAGCTGAAGTGAGCGTGAGAAGTCGCTTGCTCTTCCGTGTCACGCCAGACTCCACTCACAAAACGTCCATTTTATTGTTGTCTCGCTTGCTGTCAAACGCACGCGCCTCTCAATACAAACGTAAGGATTGAATACGGTGTATTACTAACCGCCCCTCAGTTCGGCATCCCGTGACCACCTTGAAACGTCACAATTGAGTCCATTTTAACCAGAATATACAGTGGGTGGTTGTATCATGCACAGCTGACCGTTTCCACTGTATCGAAGCTTGTTTGTGTTACATGCAAGAATGACTCCACTGAAACTTTCTGTTTCTAACTGCCCTTTAACTGTACTGTATAGCCAAGCAGTCTGTGACCTCTGACCTTGAGTAACCTAATCCTGTTATAAACCCGTTTAAGGTCTGAGCACATTGGGCTGGAGAGTTCACTTGGCTGGACGGGTCTGCCTTTTGCAGACTGATATCAGACCCCCCCCCACACACACACACACACACACACACACACACACACACACACACACACACACACACACACACACACACACACACACCTGGTTGTAGTCCCTGTGTCCCAGGGCTAACCTCAACCAAATACAGATGAGTATACCTTAAAGTCATGAGGTCAGCCAGAACAGCTGCTTATGTCAGCTGGGGCTGCAGGAACAGATGAGGAAAAGAGGGCCCCCTCACTTTGGTTTCAAAGAAACGTACAGTATTGGCTTATTTTTAAACCCATTTTAGGGTTAAGCCATCTGGGTGCTGCACCATCCCTAATATTGTGTGTTTCCGCATACTGAAGACGGTAACACTTTGAATTTTGATATAGCCATTTCGTTGTCTTTTCTTAGCTCTCTGTCAACACGTATGTTTGAGTCTCATGTTTACATACGGCATTGATGTAAACAAACCTATTATTGCGGACTAAAACATGAATAAGATAGAATCTTTTCAACTCTAGTTCCAGTCCTGTGCATTTGAAGGAGGGGGAGGCCGAGAACCAGTCAGTAGTTATTTAGCTACACTCATGAACTAACATTTAAAAACTACAACATTCACATTTTAAAATGTGATAATAATGGAATAATAGGTTTGCTTTAGTGCCATGTTTGTAAAATAGTGACACACGTTCACATCAGTTGACCTCTGTTAAAAACCTTTTAGCTGCTCGCGTGCTCCTACTCTACAAAAGCATATTAAACAGGACGGTCCCACAGGAACCTCTCAGATGTACTCCCTCCATATAAACACACTTAAACACAGTCGCTATGCTGACAGGATGTGAGGTTTTGTGTCATGCTATTATGCCATGAGTTTAAAATTACCAGCTGGGGCGGAGAGCTCGCCCCTACATGGCTTCATCTATTCAGAACACGCATTGTGCCCACATCAGGGAGTCAAATACTGTGTCAGGGTTTAAGGCCAGACTCCGGACCTGTTAATTTAGTGCAGCCTTTGATCCCCCTAACCAGTAGTCATGAAGTTGCAACCTATCACTTTTGTCAAATGATATGTACACATGCACACAGGCATCCTGTTTGTTTTGTTTCCGTGTGAAGCGCTCTGTAACAAATCACATTGTTACAGTAGATCTGCCTCCATAGATTTTTGCTGTTTGTGGTTCGGGCCTCCAGGTGTGCAGCCTTATATTAGAAATGTGTTATTTTAACCATGCTTTATCATGCTTATTATTGTGTTCATTTGTAGGACAAAGATAGTTGGGCGAGGGAGGCGTCAGATGTCCCACATTTACCGAGATAAAAGCACAACCTACCTCGAGTACGGCATTGTACAAATCAATTGAATATCTGTTTCCCTCGGGCAAAGCTGTGTCTTTAAGTCAGTTTCAGGCCGACGTTATACAAATGGCTCCTATTTCATTATTTCTTTTTTTAAAGCTGCAACAAAGCTGATGTATCCGGAAACGGAGAGTATGACTGTATAACGTGACACTTTGAATGAATTGGATTTTGCTCAACTGCATTTGCCTCTCTCAACTGCACCACACCCTTACTTTCATCTCGACGCGATGGACCGCTCAGTCAATCACAAGGTCCGGGCCACTTGATATCCATGGCTGACTGTTGATTGCCGTTTTTTGTGTCCTATATTTAGAGGTGGGCCATAGCTTGGGGGCCTGTGAGCCAGCTGTATTGATTCACTCTTGCCCACAGTTGTCATTTAAAAGGATTAACTGGCACTTTGTGGTTTTGCATAGACTCTGACAAATGTGTCCCCGTGATTTAACACCCATTCAACCTCCACCTCCCACACACACAGACGCGTTATTGTTTATGTCATTCGCAAAACATTCATCAAATGGAATAATTGCAACTGTCTCTGAATAAGTGTTCCAATCATTTTGTACACCACCAGCACTGTTGTCGTCACCGGTTTATTAAAATGAGTGCTCTTCTCGGAATCGGTTGTTTTTTTTATCCATGAGATAAAACAAATACCATTTGTTCTTTGAGTTACAGATCTCCTTGGAATTAACAGACCAGATTTTAGTTTTGCAACCAAAAGGAAAAGTTTAAAAAAAGTTTTGCTGTCTACGCTTAGAATATAAACCACTCATTTGAATACTACAACTAAATCACTTCTTTCTTTTTAGAATTTGTTCCTGGGACTTTAGTTAGATGTTGGGTCTCGGTTTTAAAATGTCCAAGTCCAAATGGAAGTCTATTATCTGGCTGTCCCAAATCACCAATGATGGTCTAGTTTTATGGAAGTATGGGTTTACTGGGTATAAACATACCTGTCTGGGTTATATTTACTGGTAGGAGGAGGAAAAAAAAAGCCACAGGAATTACCATGAGAGAGGAAATTTGAAAGCCACATTATGTTTAGTTTGGCAGCTTTCCGCAACTTTGCTGTGGCTGCTTCTGTGAGAGAGCTAAAAATAAACCCGTTCGAACCATTATATATATATTACAGTCATTTATACACTATGTGCTGTATATTGTTCGAGCTGTAGTGCAATGAAAGCTGTGAGGTAAACTTACAGAAACACACTCGGCAAAAGATCCGCAGTTTAAATACACCTTTCACTTCTGTGACCTGACATGTGATCCTGGATCAGCTTGTGTGAGTCAGATCACCTGTTGAAGACAGCGGTCATTACCGTGGACACAGCTCAGGTGATCTGTGACCTCTTTGATCACCCGAACCTTTCACACATCACTGTGCGCATTATTGGATTCTGTATTGAGTGCACTACACAACGGTGGGACAGCGCTGCCGAAAAACAATCTTACAACCCATTTCCTAGTGTTATTGATAGTATTTCCCAGTGCATACCAACTTTGCCAAATCTAACCAAACCGGGCTTCTCCACTTCTAAACCAGTAGGCCAGTAAAGGTCACCACCATAGAGAGCTCCCTTGTTCCCGCTCTGCCGATGCACTTTCACCGCTCCTTCTGGGAAATGCTTCACCGGTCCGAGGGGAAACCCTCAAAAAAAAGAAATGTTCATTCCCATGCTCGTTGAGGTTTAAACAAGATAAGGGTTGATGAAAAGTCAATTGCCGTGTGTTTGGAAGCTCGTATTTGGAAGCTCGGGGGAATGTTGTAGCTGGTTTTCGGGAATAGTCGCCTGTACTTCATTACGAATTTGACTGTGGGAACTTTCTATAAGCACCAGCAGGTGGTGATGCAGATCTTTGCAGCTGAATAGTTGTTGAAATATTTGTAATACCGAGTTAAGCTGTGGCAAAGAGTTTGATTGAATAAGGTCATTTTGAGGTTGTAGTTTGTGATTTTGTAATATTGCTTTAAAATACAAAGACGCCCAAACAAGAAATGTAGAAAAACAAAATACCTTACCTTATATATTTTGGACACATTTTTTATTTACTCTCCTTTCTTGATATGTTTTCTAAAAAGTTGTTTTGGTGTGGCACATTGAGTTTCTGCATGAACGGTCCCATGTAAATTATTATGACTTGGTGGATTTTAATAATTCAAATGCACATTCAAATGACCTTTTTTAGACTGTGGCCTCTTTGTGGCTGTTGCCCTGCTTGTCCATGTCGTCCCCCAGAGAGAGGGTGTGTGCGGAGTGGCCTGAACGAAGCTGAGCTAAGAACAACATGGCCTCATCTTTGGCACTTCCCGCTGCTGAGAGGGTACAGAGCCTCTAATAAGTAGAATAAAACCTCCCTGTTCTCCTGTGTCTGGACATCCTTCTGATCAAGCTTAGAAAGGTTTAAAGAAAGTCGTGCAGTCAGTTCATATCAAAAGAAATCCTTTGGAATCCTTTGGAATTTTGCTTGTTTGAAGTTTGTTGGATTTAGCCATTTTAACAATTATTAAACTATGTGTAACATGTTACTTCTGAAACAATCGTATCCTAAAGTCTTGTAGAATGTTGGATTGTTTACAGTAAAAACTGGGCAGATTCTGTTGATGGCTTACTGATTATGGTATAAAGGTCATAGTGACAAAACATTTTTATTTTTGTTTCGATAGCACTTTTCAAACCAATGTTGCAAAGTGCTTTACAGAAAACACATAATGTAAATACATATACAAGAATGCAATCAACAGGACAGAACATACATGTTTGATGAAAGAAAGGGGACTTGCCAAGCTTGCTGAAAATTGAGTCCAGAAAAAATACACTTAGCTTTTTTTAGCTCAGCCTTGATGTTGTTAGTCATGACACCAATATATTTCTGGATCTGCGCATGCAGGATTTCGGATACAATGACAAGAATACAAAAAAATGTAATAGGAGAAACTTTAAAGACACATCATGTTACATCTGCTAGAATTATAACTGGAGACGTTTTTGACTTTATTTGGAGTTAAATCTCAGTAGCATCTGCATAATGATGACATGTGACACTATGTCTGCGTATGATGTGGCACAAGGGAAGCATATACAAGGAAAATATGACTTTTCCTAAAATTGAACCCTGGTGCACTCCGCATGTTGTCGGGGCTGACCAGTAGATACTTCCACCATTTAACAACAAAACAAAAAAACATAACATACAATTGGACAAATATGCTGAAAACCACTGCAAGGCTGTATTCAATATGCCAACCCACTGCTGAAATCTGTTTATCAAAATGCCATGATCCACTTACTGTATCAAGTCTCTAGGCTGCACTTAAGTCAGGTAAAATGAGAACGGAGTGATCTCTAGCATCTGCATTTATTAAAAGGTCATATGTGACCCTGAGAAGGGCGGTTCCTGTGCTATGATTTTTGAAAAACCTGTAAACAGATGTTTGGAAACCGGTCTGTGGAGAACTCTTCTATGAAGGGATTAAGGCCAGATTTTTCTTGAGAAGAGGCTGGACACAGGTCGTCTTGAAATAGTTCCAGCCGGTAGAAAGTTAAGTGGTCACCACATTGAGCAGATGAGGCAACCACATTCCAAACTTCTAATAACAACTGTGAGGCCATTACATCAGCTGGACTCAAAGAAGGTGTCAAACGAAGCACAGTGTCCACTAGTGTGTCAACAGACACGGCAGAAAAACAACGGGAACACGAAGGAAACACACAAGTGGAAATCTTGGACCTGATACCTTTATTTAGTCGCTACAGAAGTTAAGCTATATAAAAAAAAATCAGTTTGTCCTTAATTAGTTTTAGGTAACCCTAAGCTACCTTATTACCAAGTGTGTGTCACATTCTCTCTTTCACACTGTGTGTGTGTGTTTCCTTGACTGTCTCTTTCCCTTCAGTCTCTTCCGGTTTGTCTATTTACCTTAACCCTATGTGTGCCGGTCCCATCTGTGTCAGCTTTTCTCTGCTTCCCTCTCTCATTTCTTTCTTTTTATCTTTTCACTGTTCCCACATTTTCTTCTCTCTTGCACTCTTTCACCCTCCTCCTTCATAGTTTTGTCATCCTCATGGAATTATTACAAACGCGATTGTGTGTCTACCAGTTTATCCTGAAAGCTGTTGAGTTGGCACTCAGAAGGAAGAACAGCCACATCATCAGTTAGACTGCCCAGCCCCCTCCCCCTCCCAACCCAAGGCTAGAGGCTAGAGAGTCAGGGAGAACATGTAAGAAACTGCAAGAAGAGATTTTCTTTTTCAGATGATTGAGTCAGATGATGTTTACTTCTCAAGCGTTGATGGGAGTAACTATTATTGTCACATGTCGAGGTTACAGAATGCGTCACCTAAAACAATTTTAACACTGAGAATACTGTTCATGATGGCTAACAAATGTCTGTTTAAACGTGCAAAAAATACAACTAGCTTTTTAGAACAACGGTAAACTTGCAAGCGGAGAAGGCATTAAAATAAAGCACTATTACCTACTGAATGCATGTATTATTCTGTAATGAATGAGGCAAATTATAAATGTATAAATTAACTAAAAGTCTCTGTATTATTTCTGCAACATGCATGTGTACAAGAATGCATCGATAGTTGGTCACAGGTGCTTGAGCACGACGGAGCCGGGACTTAAGGCTTCGCAGACCAGGGACAGAGTAGAAAACATAATTGATTAGCATGAGCGCTAAGATGCAGTGTTTGGAGAGACGACTGGCCTCAATACGACTTACGAAAACTGAGTTTAAATCAGCATACTTAGACGCCATCCACCAGACCCTGAAGCAGCCTGGAACCAGACTGGTAGTATTTGTAAATACCTTTGGACTGACAGGTTTGTGAGGAATACCACAGCTTTGTGCCGATGGAGGAGCTGTCATGTCCTGAGATCACAGTGTGGTTGAATAAATATCACACCTGGCTCTCATTTTAAAGCATACAATGCTCATCCGTCATCTGTCCGCCTCTCTAGACGTAACGTTTCAGCGTTTGTGAGTGCATATAAAACAGATAAATATGTGCAGTGCACATATTTAAAGCTCTGTTTAAGTTGTTCAAACTCACCAAACCCTTTTGTGTTTTCTTTCTCCATCTCCCCTCCCGCTTCCTCTATTTTTATATGTTCAGTGGTGTACGAGCATCGCTCCAGGTTAGAGAAGTCTCTTCAGAAGGAGAGGTTGGAGCACAAAAAGGCCAAAGAAGGTGAGAATAATAACGTCTACGTTCAATTCCGGCTCTTGTGGTTTATCTCCATCGAAAGGAGCTTTGGAAAATCCATCTCTCATTCTGAGACCGCCACGAATATTAGATAACAGTTCAGTATAATATGGTACATATGATCTCTGATGAGATTATTATTATTAAATGTCAAGGAGTCTGCTAAATAAATGTAGTATGCAAATTAATTGGAAGGTAATGTAATACAAGTTATTTAACAAATGTAAGGGTCATTCTAACTGAATTACCCTCTGTAAACATTTCATAAAAACACCATCTGCAGCAGCTGAGGTGTGTAGAAGTATAACAGAATGTTTTTTTTAACAATATAATGCTGAGTACTGTAAGAGGACCTCTGATTCAGGGACGGTGTGTCATGTTTGTGAATGGATAGAAGTATTAAAGAAATTAAGTGAGTTGAGTTATTTGGGAGTGTCAAAAGGATATGATGCTTCATCAGAATGAAGCATCATATTGTCATATCTTTTTTTTTCTCCATCAAAAGCATTTATCAAGTTAACGCACAATTTAAAAAACAAAGATAAGATTAACCTGAGCTGTTTCTGTTTTCTAGATTATCTGGTTTATAAACTTGATGCACAACAGTCACTGAACAAGGAGAAGGTATGTTTCCACACACGTATAACTTCTGCTATGACGCAGCATCATCAAATATCTTTGAACTTTCTTTTGCAGACTTTTTATATTGTGTGTCTTGTCCCCCGTCTTCTGTGGTTTTACGTCTTCTTGCATTGGTTTGTTAAATACTGCCAATGCAACTGCCACTATCGGCTATAATTCCCCTCTTTGCCATTGTCTGTTGAGACAGTTCCAGCAAGCCTGACCTACAAAGTCACTACTTTAATTTTTCTCAATAACTATTAAAGCAAGAAGGTTTTTCATAACCTTTGATTTTTTTGCTCAAACAGCAAGACTCCAGCAGCAGATTCGGTTCTCTACAAGTTCAACATCAGATGTTAAAGGTATACATCATTACAACCCCCTGATACGCAATCACATTCTCACATTGTAGATTTCTTAATTCTTGACATCCTCGTCTTTTTAACCTTCTTTCTATCTGTCGTCTTTGGTACACACTCTCTCTCTCTGGCCTTACCACACTATATCCTTCCTCTCTTTGGAGTTTCACTTCTGCTTTGATGAATGTATTCTTTATATATTATCATATGATGACAGTAGTCTTCTTCCTCCTCTGTTAGAACCAGCACGAGGACCTGAAGAAGCAGTTTTACGATCTGCAGGAGGAGCACCAGGTCCAAAGCGAGGACCACAACCGGCTGCTCGATGAACACAAAGAGCACTACGAGAAAGTGCAGGAGGTCAAAGAGTCGGAAATCTCTCACCTCAAAGGTACAGATGGTCACAGAAATGCTGCCGTATGCTAACGCCACTCAGTTACACACAATAGTAGCAATGCAGTGTCGCTTTTTGTAGTAGTGTCATCATTAACCAGTTAGACTTTTTAAAATACTGCATGTTTAAAGTAGTATAAGCGCTTTATTTGCAGACTTTTAGATCTACACTGGAAAAAAGGGTTTCGTAGTATTAAAACATTTCAGTGGGAATTAACATCTTCTGGTGTTACTTCCGGGGTGCTTGTACATTTTAGTTTAGTTTCCTCACAGAGAGAGAGAGAGAGAGAGAGATATGAACACTACATACATATATTGTATGTAGGTAACTGCTAATATTAGCAGGAATATTAACTGACAAAAAAAAACAGGGTCATAAGAATAAAAAAGAAACAAGTGGTCCTTATTACTTATGGAAATGTTTTGAAGTACAATATAATTATTGTTTTTCCCTGACTGTGTTTTCTGTGATGGCAGATAACGTATATAACCTGAGAGAGGAAAATAAACAGCTGCGGAAAGCGCACCATGACATTCACACACAGTTACAGGATGCACAGGTAAGACTAAACCTGTTATATTATATTGATTATATCTGTCATATATATATATCACACAATGTGTGCTTTTTGTGCTCTGAAATTGAAGAAATAAAGTTGTCAGTCACTCATTAATATGTGCTGAAACTTGACTTTGAAGCAGATATTTTGGTGAATACAATGAAACCCGTACATAAAGATAAATGGTTGGTTCATGCTTTTGGTTCACTTGTTTATCCAGGTTCAGCATCAGAACCTGAAGTCGTCCCACGACAATCTCGCACTGACACTGGAAGACCACAAGAGTGCGCTGTCTGCAGCTCAGGTAGGCCAGTAGCGGTTGAGATGCAGTCTCATTGCTTATTCCAGTCACTGAATACAACAGCTGATTGATGCGGAATTGCTGCCTCGCATATATTTTGGTCACGTATTGTTCTCCCCATCAAGTGTTGCAAATGTTATTGCCTGGTGTAATCAAATGCTCTCCGTGAGATTTTGACATACAGGAAGGCGGCAGAGTGGCATTTTCATTTTGTCATGTGGATGGGTGTGTGTGTGTGTGTGTATGTGTGTGTGTGTGTGTGTGTGTTTAGCATGTTAGCAGCAACGCTCCAGAGACACGGGCGGTGTTAATGGGGTGAAACAGCCAGGTGAGGGGGAGCCTCTGGCACTGCTGTACAGCTTGTCAATAATCCGCATGAGCTGATGAAAGACACGGTGGTTCTTGAAAACTGAAGAGCAAGTCCTGCTCTGTATTCCTCTCAGCCTTACTTTAACCTTTTACTTTGACCTTCTTAATAAAGCATCAAAATGTTTATTGTGGCGGACTGTGTAATCAGCGGAGAAGGAAAAAAAAAGATGCTTGGTTTTTGGGTAATTAGATCAGATGTTAGCTGTTTCTCCCCAAGACTGACCTTTGAAATGCCTGAATGGTTTATTGGATGTACGGGGCTCTGCTCATTTGTTTGAAATGCTTTCCTCCTTTCTGTCTGCATTAATGGATGCTCACTCACTGTCTTCTCTTTTCCTCTCTCTCTCGCTTTCTGTCTGTCTGCATTTGCTAATTTATATTAAAGCCTGTCCTGTTTTCCATCAGTGCGTCTGGTTGGACAGGCACACATACACGCACACACATGCACACACACACACACACACACACACACACACACACACACACACACACACACACACACACACACACACACACACACACACACACACACTTTCTATCACTCCAGGGGGTTTGGTTTAGTCAGGGCTGTCAGAGCAGTACATCTAAAGCATGTTCAAGCCAATCAGCCAGAAAGATATAATGGAGGGAGTGGAGCAGGATAAAGAGAGAGGGGAGGAATTCAGATTTTTTTTTTCTCCAAATTTAACCCTCTGGCCTGGTTAGAAAGTATGTGTGTATGGCGCCTTTTTAATGGAATGATGGTCTGAACTGAAAGAAATGTCTGCATCACCACAGAGAATCAAGTTAAAATGTATAAAACAAAATTCTAGATGCAGGTATGTAGGTAGCTAAATAATATTAGTTTCTGAATAATGATGTTATTAAAGCTGTAATAGATGAATGCTCTTCCAAAATGAGGAAAAGACCTCTTTCCTTTCTGTCCTTCTTACTTATCTTACTTTGCTTTACATGTCCCCTCTTCCTACCACTCTTTAAGTCCTCACCTACATGTGTAATAGTGTTCTATGCTTTCCATACATTAGATGACTTTTCATTTGACCCATTCACATTTAACAGCATACAGTATGTGTATCTGTTTTCCGGGCTGGGTATCAAACCTCAGTACTGTTTTGGTACTGATTGAATTGTACAGCACTTCTTGGAAAGCTTTTTGGATCTTTATCCTTTGGCTAACTGAAACCTGTCTGTTACAAATAGGATTTAAAATAGTTAAGTTTTAAATCCAGTGAAGACCCAAAAGCTGGCATTTAAGAAATAGTCAGATTAATAGTCTTGTTTTGCTTCAATAAGATATTTATGGTTTGTATCTTTATAATTTTGCTAATTGGATATTGTAAGATTCTAAATCTTCAGACAGCTTGTGCTAA
Source organism: Taurulus bubalis (assembly GCF_910589615.1). Classification (NCBI taxonomy): domain Eukaryota; kingdom Metazoa; phylum Chordata; class Actinopteri; order Perciformes; family Cottidae; genus Taurulus; species Taurulus bubalis. Next base: position 19,760,941 of record NC_136598.1, on the reverse strand, counting down.
ACTAACATTGACAATTTCACAACTCTGCGTCTTTTTAAAATGGGAAGCAAAAGGATTGTAGAAAAGCATGTTTAACGGTACCATAACTTGTATAAAGTGTGTGTATATATAACGTCCCACAGGTTCACACATGGGACTTTTTTTAATGCTGAAAATCAAAGCAGCATCACACCATTTTCCCATGATTGTCCCTCTAAGCCCACCTGTGCATCTTGTTCCCTTTAGGCGCAGGTGGATGAATACAAGCAGCTGAGGGAGTCCCTGAACAGGGTGCCAAACCCGAGACAGCCAGTACAAAACCCTGCACCCCAGCAGCAGCAGGCAGCTGCCATCGCACCAGAGTCCCATATTCATGAAGCCCAACAGGCCACAATACTGGAACCGCCACAGAAAGAGGAGCATGCCCACGAGGACGATCGCCAGGTTCACCAGGACACTGAGTCCAGGGTAACGTGGGATTCTTTGGGATCAAGTTAATATCAACAAGATGCACTGCAATTATAAAAACACACAAATCTGATCCCCATTTCTCGTGTTGCTTTGTCCTCAGTTGAACGGTCAAGAGGAGGAGAGGCATGCACAGTCCGAGGTCAAGTCCCACCCCACCGTATCCCAGCACACGTTGTCAGACAAAGAGGAGGATGGAGAGGGAGAGGCTGAGAGGAGGAGGGAGCTGGCAGAGGAGGAGATGGCTCAAGCAGGGCAGCCTCAAAAGCTGGAGGATGATCCGGACCAACCACAGGATGAGCAGCAGGGCGAAGAGGAGGAGCCAGAACAGGAACAGCCGGATGAGAACGCCTTGGACCGACAGAGACGGCAACCACAACCGGTTAGAACTGGTGCAGACTACACAGTTTGATCTAAATGGGGTTAAAAAAACTTAAATTGGCTTAAATTGACTCTATCTCAGTTGCTAATTTAAAGTGACTTAAAACTTCTCAAAGAAGCTTATTAGAGCTACATAACAAACCTTGTAATCATAAATTAGTCACATGTGTCCTTGTCATATCAGGGACACTGCTACTGCTAAAAGTGAAGTGCTTATCATTTATCTTAAATCCCAGAGGAACTGGAATGAATTACAAGCGTTCCTCAGACTTTACGCCTTTGATTAATGACAGCTTGCTCATTATGTGTTGTGTTCATCGCTTTACGCTGTCATTTTCATCTATTAAACTTTCCCAAAGGATGAATTATACCGCGCCTCCACATTTATGTCTCAAATTAGCAACAGCTCCGTGCGTTTGATCCGCTCTCATCTCCTCTCCTCGCTCTACATGTCGGTCCTTTCTGCATCTATCCGTCTTCTCATAAGGACCTCCATGCGCAGCAGCACGAGGCGCACGCCCAGGTGGAACGCGTGAAGTCGGCCTACGAGCAGCAGCAGGAGCAGCAGCGGCTGGAGGCTCAAAGGGCCGCGGAGCGCCGGCAGATCCAGACGCGACAGGAGGCCCTGAAGGTCCAGAGAGACAATGTGCTGAAGGAGAGGGAGCAGAGGCTGAAGCAAGAACTGGAGAGAGAGCAGCGGCAGCACAAGGAGGCCGACATGCGGGAGCAGCTGCTGAGAGAGGAGCACAAAAGGTCAGATTTAAAATCAGAGCGGGAATCAATTAAGAACGGGGCAGAAGGAACTTTCATACTTAAAACTCAGAGGCATCAAGCAAAGCAGATTCCAGTTGTATGTGTCCAGGTTTTAGGATATCTACCTCCTGACATTTATTTTTGCTAAGCCAGTATAAAGGAGGTAAATGCAATTTCATTTGTCCTCTTTAAATCGTTTTAAAATGTGTTTTTTTTTCTCGCTTTTCAAGTGTTAATTTGAAAAGAAGAAAGTGAAATGAACTGAACCAAACCGGTGTGTGTGTTTTATCTTCAGTCTTACTGCTACATCAGCTCAAAAGCCGCACGGAGATATAAAATCAGAAGCTCAGACGTGGCTGTCGGACATTTTTGTAATTAACTTTTTCTAAAAAAGAAAAACTTGTCAAAAGGATAACTTAATGAGAATAGCATTGCATTGATTAACCTGAGCAATAATACAAAAACATCTCCCTCTGGCAAACTGGTTTGCCACTCGCCAAATTAATTATCCTCTGATGCTGACGGTAACACAAAACATGCACAATCAAGGAGGAAACATTTGATGCTCTGATTGCATCTTTACAAAGACGAAAGGGAAACTCTCTTCTGACCGCCACTGTACTGTCTTTGCTGTCATTAGGAAACGGACCGACTATGAGAATATGGACAATGATATAATTCAAGGAGAAGAGGACCGTCACACTGATGATGAAGAAGGTGAGGCAGGAAAGGCAAAAAAACACTTTAGACTGTTTATCATTACTGTTCATCATGTTCGCAAAATAACATTGCATAATTTCTGAATGAATGTTTCGCACTGTCTGCTGGTATGAGAGTTCACAGTGGGTACGTTTGTGTTCGTTAACAGACACTCACATGATACACGACGAGGAGGAGGAGGAAGAGGAGAATCAAGAGGCGGATCACAGAGTGCCATCACATAAGCAGGTGACTGTCTACCCATCCATCCCACTCGCTGCCATCTGTTATCGCATATGTCCACATCATCTGACTATCCTTTCAGCTCCTTTCCGTCACTCAGCATTCACACCACGATATCATGTGTCATACGTCCATTCAGCCATCCATCCATCCGCAAATCAATTATTTCATCCGCCCTGCTGGCATGTTCATCTCCCCTCTATCCATCTTCCACTTGTCAGTCTACCCAGTCATCTGTTCCAGCTTCTGAATACCAACAAGGCAATTAATGCGTCATTAGAGTGCACTAACTGCCACAATCAGTTTTTATCTGCCAACATATTCAGTTATAAATCCTCCACACTACTATTTCATTGCATGCATTATAGCATAACTCTTCCAGCATCTCATGCAAAAATAACCCACTATTACCAATGTTATTCTACCTCTTCTGTACTTAAATTCTGTGTGGTTTTACTCTCCTTTTTCTGCAGGGTGCACTTGGTGAGCTGGACCCTGAGGACGACCCCAACAACCAGGGAGAGGACGAGTTTGAGGAGGCCGAGGACGACCGGCCGGAGCACAGGGTTGCACAAGAGGACGAGGAGGTGGTGGTGGAGGAGGAGGAAGAGGAGCCGGTAGCGCCAGCCAAGCACAAAGACAAACGCTCAGGCCCCGAACAACCTGCTGTGGAGGAGGAACTGGTGGTGAGTAAGGGGCCGGAGGAGAAACGAGGCAACGGTCAAATGCACAGAGGTGCTGACATTCACAGCCACAAGCGGAACATGTGCACACACACAAACACTACTCATGGTGGCATGATGAAATGGACCGGGAGAGTGTGAGATGTGGAGGCAGCGGGGAAACCATAGCATCTAGGAAACAAAATGATCTTTAAGTAGGGTTTAAACTTGCGTGCATGTGATTTGTGTGTGTGTGTGTGTGTGTGTGTGTGTGTGTTCAGATGGCTGGAAACCCAGATCAACAGGAAGACACGCTGGATGACCAGTACCAGGAGGGAGCAGAGGACGATGTATGTGACACTCTATGTACATATTGAGTAAAGTAATGCAGGAGATATGAGGGAGCAAAAGGAAACGCAGGAACACACTTGCCCTCATGCCTTTTTGTGTCATTCTTTCTTCTCGTTGTTGGTGTCCTGAAGGCCCAGGAGGACATAGCTGGTGGACAGAAGAGAGAGGACGAGGTGGAGGAGGAAGGAGAGGGTCCATATAACGAGGAGAACATAGAACAGGTGGGTTATTCTTCGGGGGAACCAGAAGACACAACACATAGTACCTGCATCGTAATGCATTTTGAAAGTTTCAAATCTCAGCCATGATCCACTTGTTGAGACAGTGTTGCCAATGATAATTCATTAATTCATTATTTTCCCCAGCATAACTAGGTAATCTGTAATTATTCTCTGGGACTTTTCATCAGTTCCTGATTAACAATTAAAGCAGAAAGCACCTTCTGTACACAGTAAAATGTTTCGGTACCACATAAGGGAAGTAATATTTACAATGGTGACATATTAACTGCAGTGGCTGCATGGGGATGAGGATGCGTGTGCATTGCCCATGTGATGTTCCTGTAACTTGAAGCTTGGCTGTGCACATCCTGGTAAGTGAGGGAGATCAGGTGTCTGTCGGGGTGTCGTGTCACCACCTTTGTTTATTCAATTCTTCCTAAGAAGAAATCTGCTTCAATAAAGAAGCTCACACACATCTCATGACTCTGAAACAATGCGTTCATATCATGTGTTTACTTGTTTACACAACAAACGAGTGTACGCTGGGTTATTTTCGGAGAAATCATTTCAAGAGGTGATAGGATTTTCATTTTTGAATAATACAGTAGTTTTTAGCCAGGAACACTGTCCCCTCGGTCCGCTCGCTTCTTTAAGAGATTGGTGTTTCATACTCGTCAGTACTTATGTTTCTCTGTAACGTGAGCTCAGTCGAGCTTTCGCTTCATTCAGCGTCATTCATCCACTGAGTGAAGCGTCAGTGGACCCTCTGTCAGACAGTTGGTCTGACAGATGTGTGTCTCTTGAACCTTTGCACAAGACTCACTGCCTCCATTTATTTAGAATCCAAATCATCAATACCCGAAATGATCATCTTTAGTGGAAAACGATATCCGACATTGGATGCTCACAACATTTGCATATGATGGCCGTTAAAATCGTTTTGTTGTGTGCTTGTGATTTGCTCCAGGATGACGTAAAAACCCAGGAGGGACCAAGGCAGGAGGGGGATCACAGAAAAGAGGCCGAGAATAACGAGGAAGAGAATTACGAAGAGGAAGATGAGGAAGTGGAGGAGGACAGGGCTGGTCGAGACAAGGGAACCAATCGGAGGGCAGAGATGTGAGACGGACGCAGTGCCTTCTCGGCTGCCCTTCTTAGAGCCTGTGGGGTCTTTCTTTCCCTTATCTCCCAAAGGAATAAAACCAGCCATCCATTCAGAATTCCAATTAGGAAAATTGGGATATTATGCCTGGAAGATGGAATGCCATTGCAAACTCTGTGGGTGGATGGAACTGAGCATCTTTCTCTGTGGAAATGGACAGAACTTGCCAGGCGGGAAATCGGATGCGTACTGTGTATTTTTGTATTTGTTTTTATTCACTTGCTTTTCTGTCTGCCTGATTGCCTGCCTGGTTCTGTTTTTTAAGAGCAGACAGGCAGAGAATGTATTTCTACAATGTGCTGTCTTTGAGTATGTATAAAGAAAGCAAAGATAAATTATGTTATTCTGAGGTCTTCACGTTCAGGCCTTTTATATGTATGTTTTATGCAAACGGCTGTATACTTTATAGAGCTCAAATTTTAATCTTACATTCCAATCGATCAAGTCGTTTTCTGTTATTTATTGTTGATTGTAACAATTCTGACAATCGTTTAAAAAAAGAAGAAAAAAAACTTTTTTATTTCCCCCGACTGAACTAGTTTGTGTCATAATAGCTTTTACCGACTAAAGCGGATACACAGGAGTATTTTCACTGGATACTGCCAGTCAAAAAGACATTTCTGGTGACGCCGCCGTGCACTGAAAGTGTCACACTGACATGTGCCTTTCCATTCTTGGAAACCCACTCTAAGGTCTTGGTCATTTTAAATCTGAACACATTTCAATAGGACAGGAGAGATAAGGGTGCCTTAAACGGATGGCTATTTCATGTCGACTGCTGTTGTGGATTCAATTCACAAACCTACTGCAATTACCTGTAAAATCTTTATTCTACTGTACAATGTATAGTAACACAAATGCTGACCATTTGTACATTTTCCCACCAGTTATATTTGATACAAAAAGTGGGATTTTGATTGTACGGAACCATTTGTGCCACCAGACTGGTGTGTGTGGAATAAAGATGTCAAAGGATTGTTGTCTATGTTGTTTATAAAGTTGACAGTAATCCGTCTCCGGTGGAGGCTGGAGGAGGAAACCACCTGGAGATACTAGCACACAAGATTAATACTAATATAGCACAGCATTATGGAGGTGGAATTCAAACCCTAAAATTCCTTTTAGGATGTTAGCTCCCATTAAGTCTCTTTGAATGTTTGTGTAGCAAACAGTGTGGTCTATTTTTACCCAGAGACCTTATCGTTTTGACCTGTCCATGCTGCCGGTGGGGGGATAAAAAAAAAGACTTGTCAGGGATGAGCAACATAATGTGACACTTTTCAGCACAAAGAGAGCACAGGGCTGCAGAGCAACACTGGAGGCAGGATGAGTAAGGCGGTATATATGTGAAAATATATTTAGTTTCTAAAATGAATAGCAAGTTGGACCAATGGCGTTGGTGGCTGTTTGCTTTCATGCCATAAAGCACCCTGTATTTTGTTAATAAATGCTCTTAAATTTAAGATGTATTATTATCATTTAGTGTCAGCCTTGATGAAATAATTCCTACAAAGTCTCTACAAATGTGATCTGCCTTGTAAAGAAATTGAGATTCTGCAGTCCTGGCAATACTCACTCCAGCTAAATTCAAATGTAGGAATCGGGTGTTTCTGCAGAGTATTGAAATGTGTAAAAAGCACAGTAACGGTTTCCGCTGTGGTACTTCTGGTGATTTCTCTATCAAATCTTTTCTTACTTTTTAAAAGAAAATCAAGAAAAAGGACATAATTTAAGGAAAAATGACATCATTTAAATACCATTTAAAAAATACCATTTGCTTTCCAATTACAATTCTGTCCTTCAAATGTACAAATATTTACTATAATTGTACCCTGAGGCAAAGTTGGTTTGCAGTAGACGAGGCATCCATTTGAAAACACATTTTTACAAACAACACAGACAACAGACCGACAAAATAAAAGCGCTCAAGGCTCCAATAATCACTTGTGGCGAAAGCATGCCCAACTAAATTCATCTTTTTGTCGACTCGGGCTAAGACTATATCGCCATAACAATATTCTTGAGATCCACAAAGGATCCAGAGGAAATTGTTAGGATGCTCCACTGCTGTTGTTGGCCAGTAGCCTGAAATCACTAATACAATTGACAGATGAGCTGTGTGCAATTCCGCCGTTAACTTTGTCATCAAACAGAAGCAAGATGATCATAAATATGTATCAAGCAGAAGCGAGGGGGAGAAAAAGACATGATGAATATTCATTGTTGAGTTTACATGTCACGGTGGCAGGATGCACTGCAGGCCTGTTCTTTACCCTCTGTGGCTCGAGAGGATAGCGAGGTGAGAAGATTGTGTGTGAACTCACTCACAGGGGAAATGAACCGACAAAATCCGGATGAAATGAAAATGGGGGCTTGACTCGGGGAGACAATTACCTCTAATAAACAGCATTTGTCCCTGGCGCCACGCACACAGTCTGAATCAAATCATCCCTTCTCCTCTCCATTCCTGCTCTGCCTCTCACTTCCTGTCCATCGCACCTGTGCTTCTCTCTTCCGTTTCCTCCCCCCTCTCTGCGTCTTTTCTCTTCCTCTTTTCCCTTGCTGTCGTCATCCCTCTGCTATTGTGAGATTGTTGCACAAGAGCAACAGGTGTCTCATTACTGTGCTAACAGCAGGCCACACTGAGATGCAAGCGCCCTTTTTTTTTCTTCATTTTTTTTTTACAGTGACAAGAGAGATAACTCCTCCACATTCCTTCATATTCCTCTCAAGTCGTCACTTCGCGGGTGAATTACCGGGCATGAGTAATTTGAACGTGTCGATGCCTACACAGCCGGAGTCTATCTTGAGACTTCTGCCCACACGACTGCCACCAATTTCTCACATCTTTCTGTTTAACACCATGTGCAAGATTGACTTGAAAGCTAAAAAAGCTCTGAGCTATAAAAAGATGTTGTTTTTGTTGTTGGGGAAAACCAACCCAAACTCCTCTCCTATGTTTTACTGCCAAATACCGGGAGCGTCAAAATGGGCAGCAAAGATAATCGATGACATCTTGAAATCCCTTCAGCTGAAGGCCGGCTTCTCTTTTTAAAACCCGGATGCACGAGGATCCAGCGAGCTCATTACGCCGTCTCTCTGCAGCAGTAATGATCTCTCACACATCAGCTGCAGACTTTAAGTTCTCTCTCTTTCTCCACACACACACGCACACGCACACACACATGACACGCGTTTGCACAAACAATCTTCCACACTTAAACGAATCCCAATGAGGCATGTAACTGGCAGTTTGTGCCTAGCTGTGTGCTTGTTAGAGAGATATCGGCTGCTTAAATTGTGTTTTCTCCGCATTACTGTGAGAGAGGAGAATGCCAGAGCAGCGTGTATGTGTGTGTGTGTGTGTTTGCATGCCCCCCAGTTCATACTTGAGACGTCTGTGTGTGTGTGTGCACGGATGCTCCCTTGAGGGAACGTGCAGCAGTCGTCATACTCATGTTCTGCGGTATCAGATAACAAAGTGTGTTTATGTTTCAGGTGCAGGCTGGAGAGGAAATCATTATTAAAAGAATACGCTGCTGCAAATGTATGAAAAAATCAGCTCCAGCCGACAGGGAGGGCGATGTGCGTAACCCTTGCTTTATGTATGACAGTATGGATGTCGTCGTTCTTATTTTATGAAAAAGCACTTTACAGGAGTAAGACGACACACACGTTCAGTGGGAATTAAGTCGTGTCAATTTGAGTGCTCTGCAAAGCTACCGAGGTTTATTCTGTGTACATTTTGTATGTGTGTGTGTGTGTGTGTGTGTGTGTGTGTGTGTGTGTGTGTGTGTGTGTGTGTGTGTGTGTGTGTGTGTGTGTGTGTGTGTGTGTGACCTGCTGCATGGGCTCACGGGTCATTACCCAGTCAGTCAGAGGACACAAGAGGCCATTATCCCAGGAAGTCTGGTCACTAAATGTTTGATAAGCCTCAATAGCGGATGTCCTGTACTCCTCTCATATATTACAGATGTACACTGAGGGACACAACTACCGCTTATAAACTCATAAATCTGTAAAATAATCGACATTATTGTTCACAGTGATGCGTTTCTGCTCGGCAAGACACATCGTATATCTGGACGCAAAAAAAAAAACCACTTCCTTTATATGTTTGGTGCAGTGTGCAGCAGATAGAGGAGTGAGAATGTGTTGGCTCAGCAAAGTCCTGAGAGACGTGGAGCTGGTGGAGTTGAGTCATGTAGCAATCATGTAGCAATCTGATTGTGCCTCCATCACACAGCTCAAAAGTATTTTGTCTTTATTATCAAAACATGTCGATAGGATATATATATACTATTTACAAAGATATTAATAATGAGAAGAAGATATATACAATTGGTACTGCGTATAAAAAGTATTTTCGCATGGCCTTGGAGCATTGTACCGTTACATTTCCTGTGACTGCATTGTCAGTGTGTTTTCGGCAACTTGTGTAAATACATTGAACAGTTCTACGAAACTTTTAGTGCAACTTTAAAGTACTTTGTCAGCGCTTCAAGTGTTGTAGGATCGGGACAACGGACTCCATGCATGGAGAGGATGTCATAGAATGTTGCACATCCTGGTGGTTTCTGGGAACTGCTGAGAGTCTTCTGGCAGCTTTGGGATTCCATCCAGGATCTCCAGCTTTGGCAAACAGAGGAAAACCCTGCACAAAGACAAAAGCAGAATGAGAGAACACGACACGACACGGAAGGACGAGAACGTTGTTTACTGTCCCTGTCCCTTGCACTCTCCGTGTCTCCTCACCGTGCACGGTAGTCCTGAGTGAAGGTCACTGGGTTGCGGGTCAGGTTGAGGCAGCGGAGCGGGCCGGTCCCCAGAGCACCCAGGCCTCCCAGGGAGCCGATGGCGTTCTCAGACAGACAAAGGTGCTCCACCGCTGGGAGCTTTGGCAGCTGACGCAGACACACCAGGTGGTTACGGTGCAGGTTTAGCATTCTGCACCTGGCCAAAGGAAACACTCAATTTTATTGGATGAAAGAACAGCTCTCACATCCGACTACAGGAGTGACGTAGAGGCGTAGCAAGCTGTGGATTGTGAGGGAGCGGCGGTGCAGCCTGGGTAGTGTGGTTCAAACCTTGGCAGACGTACAGAACTCAGGTTGGTGAGGGAGTTGTCAACCAGTTGTAGTTTCTCCACGCGGATCAACCGGCGGAGGATCCGCAGGAAATTCTCCTGCTGAAAGGGGTCACCCAAGTCCTGGTAGGACAGATTTAACTCCTGAGAAGAGACAGGTGGTGAAACCGTGAGCGTCTTCATTTCTCTGTCACAACTCCAGCCAACTCCCAGCATTCATTCTGTTGTCTTGCTCTGTTACACTCTGCCATATGTCAACTCTCCCTGTCGTTTCCAGATCCAGCCATGCCCTAATGTTACCTCCATCACCTGACCTTCACCGCCCACAAACTCAACTGCTTCCCATTTAAGACGACCAGTACACTTACTGGCCACTCATTTCCCGGCCTAATGGTCTGGTTTGCATTTGTTTTTAGCTTTCCAGCTCTTCGTTTCTGTCCCCCTCACCGTTTACCAGAGATAGTTGATTCCCAGTTTGCATGTTGTTGGCCCTCAGAAAACCAGGGCTTTTCAGAGCCATCACAGTCGTCCTCTTTCTCTCCTTATTGCTCCTTCCCTTCCTCTCTCTCTCCCTCTCTAGTCTCTAGTTTCCTCCTGTACAGTATAACGTGACCATGATGGACACACAATGCTTGCTGACTTACCAGACAGTTTTCCCAGTTCTCTTGCAGTCGATCCTCCCATCTTTGTCCTTCCTCCTCTCTCCTCCTCCTCCTCCCTCTCTCCAAACAGATGCCACCCCCCTCTCTTTGAAACAGCTCCTCTTCTGATGGCCCTTTCATGATGACAAAAAAAAAGTCTGTAACAATGTTCATGTCATTATTCTGCTTGTTTTCTGCACGTTTTCACAGTTATCGTCATTATCTACTCAATTAAATTACGTGAAATTAAAGCAAAACAAAATGGAAATGATTCATGAGCTTGAATTGCTTCTTTTTTGTATGCTCAAATCATTTTAAATGTAAGTGGAAGTTCATTAACTTCCACTTAAAGAAGTTAATTAACTTAATTCAGGTCACTGCAGCATAAAACAAAATCCCACGATCCAATTAATGGTTCTTTTTACTCCCACAAAAAAAGAGTACATTCTCTAAAGAAATACTCTCAAACGAAGAAGCCACACTGCAGCAGTGCCTGAGTTAGAAAACATGGTACTCTCTTCTTTTATATCACAGGAAGCTCTTATATCACATCTCCCTTCCTTCTGTTTCGTTTAATCCAAACCTACTGCAGCAGACAGCGCACAAAGAGGGACTTCTACTGTGGCTGTGTGTATTTTTGGAATATCAAAGTTCAAAGGTCACAGTTGTGATCCAGACCTTCTCTGACCCTGGGGCAGGTCAGCTGGTCCCCCGTGACATCACACTGCTCCAGCCGATGCCACGACACAAACCTGAACTGTCTGGATGGGAGCTGAAGGAAAAAGAAGAAGCAGAGAGCCAAATGAACGACGTGAACGCTCACTCAGGACGGACGACAACAACGTCTATTGATCTATGAACGTGGCGCCTGATGCATGTACACACAGAGACCTTTGGACCGTTCAGCGTCACGCTGAGGACGCCGGCGATCAGGAGAAAAGGACAGTCAAACTTAATCTACCACAGCTTCCCATTAGTGCAATATAAACTGTCTTCCCTCTGTGTGCAGTTAGTATGTCGCCATTTACAGATACGCATGTTAATAAGGGGCAAGTGTTCAGATATTACTCCTTCCTGGCCGATGCTTGACGAGAACCACTCACGTTTTATCATCAGATGATGGCAGCCTCCTCTCCTCTCACCTATAATCTCGTCCCTCGTCTCTCTTTCCTTTATATTCCATATGTCACACATATTTGTGCCATCACAGATCTTTCCACCACACGGCACGATCAAAAAGCAGATGTATCTGTTTGTGGTTGTCATGTTAAACATTCAAACATGTTTCTTTACAGATGCAATAGCTTTTTAATACATTTCTCAACTTAACATGCAAGTTCACTTGTCTTTGTCGCTCCAGTGTGATGAAGTATTGGACTAAACTCTTAGTTTACCTTAGTGACCTTTTGAACCCCTTTACACTCATCTCGTTCACCCTTGCTTGGTCTGTGTAACTCAACACCTTCCTCTGATACTCTAGACACTGGAATGACCCTGCTCCCCTCTGACCACCTCTCCTCATTGACTGGACACTCACTAAACAGCCCCAGGTCACCTGCTACACCTTTGAAAAGCACAGGAGAAAAAAAATGAGTCTAGACATACAGATGAAATCAGGTGTGGTGCTGCAAATAATTGGAATAGAAAAATGTGGATGTGGTCTACTATACAGATACTTGTATAATTGGAAAGGTATAAAATAAGATGCTATATTTAACATTTAATAGGGGAAAAAAATGCTGCCTGGTGGTTTAAACCAGCTCACCCGTTTATCATTTATTCAACACCTGGTGACACGATGCACAGGTTCAGTTCTAAAACTGAATCATCCATTATGAACGCAAGCAATAAAAATAAAATAAAAAATAACCCAAATCCCCCAAAAAGTCATGAGGGTACATAGAGTCTTTTTTTTTTTACTACAGGTAAAGAACTCAAGCATAGAACAGGGAGGGTTCGGTAAGAAGCCATTTTTCATCTCTCATTATTCAAATAGTCAAGAGGGCGACACATCATTCTGCAGAGCAATCTAGGCGAGAGGCCGTAACCTCAGGGTGAAATAGAGAGAGAGAGAGAGAGAGAGAGAGAGAGAGAGAGAGAGCAAAGAATGAGTATATTCGGTTCAGAGAGGAGAGGACACAGGGGAGAGGGAGGATGGCTGAAATGGAAGGATTGGAAGATGAAAGGGTGAGGAGAAAAGGAGGAGAACACAGGAGATGAAAGAGGCCGAGCTGCAGGCGTGAAGGGAGGGGCACAAATGACTTGAGGACAGCAGCAATGGACGCTTACTGGGCTATTGTGTGTGTGTGTGTGTGTGTGTGTGTGTGTGTGTGTGTGTGTGTGTGTGTGTGTGTGTGTGTGTGTGTGTGAGTGTGAGAGAGAGAGAGAGAGCGAGAGAGAGAGAGAGAGACACACTCACAGGTGTAGATACAAGTCCAGAATCAGGACTCTGGTCCACAGAGAGAGGTGTGCGTGCAACCCCGAGGTCAGAGTACTGGGATGAGTGGGATTTGGGGAAACTGCCGCTGAGAGTGTTCACACCTGAGGAACTGAGAGAGAGAGAGAGAGAGAGAGAGAGAGAGAGAGAGAGAAAGAAAGGAGGACAGGGTGATTCAGGGACATTTAACGCATCTTTGGGCAGCTGTCTTTTCGTAACGTAAGCCCTGGTGTGTCCTGAAACCCTGACCACCGGCCGAGTGGCTAGAGTTACGGGGAACTGGGCCTGACAATGCAGATTAGGGCCCGTTGCCATGGCAGCAGCGGACACCTGAGCAGGTGCTATTAGCTAGCTTATAATAGCCGCTGTATGCGGGGGGGGGGGGGGGGGGGGTTCTAGACAAATTCAAACACACACGCGCCTCTATACTTGATGCTGCTTTTAAAGTGTGTCACTTATATAATATATATATATATATATATATATATATATATATATATATATATATATATATATATATATATATATATAAACATCTCTCGAGCCTGATAACGCAATATTAAAATGGTCAAACGCCACGCTGTCACTGGACATGACGTCACACGGGCTTACCTTTCTGACATGTCCCAATCGTCTCCTGATAGCGTCACCTGGCCGTCTTTACTGCATCATGAGCGTCTCGGCTTAGACTGCAGCTGTTCCCCATGGAGCCCACTAGTTGTTGTTGTTGTTGTTGTTGTTGTTGTTTGTTGTATTTACCAGGAGAAAGTGTCACCGTCCTGTCTGCTGTGGCTCGGGAGACTGAGTCTGGCGTGGACCCGCTGCTGCTGCTGCAGGTGAGACTGATCGCTGAAGCTGCCGGTTGCCTGGCAACAGTGTTCAGGTGTATCGTCCCAAAGAGGAAAAGAACGACACTGTCGCTCGAGCCCCGAACAACGAAGTGAAAATGTAGCTTTTGAATGAACTCTGTCATCCCCAGGACAATTCCCTACCGGTCACTCCCCTGCACAGCTCTTCATACTTCATATTTAAATACACTTGCCACATTCACATTGCACTTTTACATACACCTACAGTACACTTGTTTATAGTACTGTTGTATGTTTGTCTGTGCACTTTATTTTATATTCTATTGTAAATGACATTTAATATTTATATTTCTTGCACTGTGTTGATTGTTGTTGTTTGTCTAATGTATGCATCACCCACCAAGACAAATTCCTCGTATACATACCTGACAAAGAAATGGTTCTGATTCTGATTTTGAACTGTGACAGCTCAATTATGTTAAACAAAAGAACTGACTTCTTGTGCTCCACAAAAAAAGTGTTGAAATTTGTTGTGATATTTTTGTCTTTCTTTAATTGTGTAGCAGTTATTTAAGAGCAAATCTGACCAAGTGGCACACAATAATGTTATAATACGCTGTTATTTTCCTCGATTTATCAGAGATATTGACAGTGTCGCGTCTGACTTACAGTCTCCTTCTCCATCCTCTCCTGTTTTTAGTTGTTGGCCTTCTTCTTCCCAACACCATTGCCTTTGGAGTTTGATTTATTCCATGACATTTTGTAAAATGCTACACTGACTTTCAAAGAACAAATGCGGGAAGGAGTGGATCAGTGGTGGGGAAATATGGAAGTAATACCACAATGTTCTCTTCAAAGTCCTGAACTCAAATTGTATAAGAAAAGTACAGAGGTGCAAAATGCTCTTACCAAAAGTGAGAAATGGTCTCACTTTAGAATAAATTAGTGATACATTGATGCACTGCAGTAGTTTTGTTTATGTTTTTTGTGTTGTAGTTTCTCTTTCTGCATGTTTTCGCTGGGAGGAAGAAGGATGATCTTGATTCAGATTTCCAGTGGCACACAAAGAAGCCGTAAAGCCGCAGCTTTGCCAGCTATATGAAAGTAATTTAGATCATAACTTCCTCCACCCGTGGGCTGTCGTTCCTCACCAATGCAGCTCGTTGTGTTATAAGATATTGCAGCACTGAACTCACACTGTGCGCACCGAGGAGATGAAAAAGCTATTAGATATTTCACAGAAGTAAATGAAAACCCCCGGTACTACAGGGGACCGTGGAAATGATTCCCTCCGACACTGCACTAACTCGTGTTAAGCAGCGCTGCTGCCTGTGCCAGTTATTTGAAGACTGTGTTATCATTTGCGGTAAGCTGTGAGTGTATATCTGCGTTTGCTCTTCATTGTTGAAATAATTTCACTTGTTTTGCTCTCTCACGATCTGTTTCATCTTGTGTGACAGTCATGTCAAACATAATTGGGGTTCTTTAAACAACCGACTGTAGATAAGGATGACGACTCTCACAAAGCATCACATTGAATTCATCAAAGCATCTTTTTGTGGTTTTTTGTTGTTGTGGTATTCGTGTTTATCACACAGCATAAACTCTCATATAATGGCAGGCAGGGAACAGCTGTTATGGGTGTAATTATCAAGGCTTATTTCCTCATGTATTGCTATTACAGTGGCAGTGTCACGCAGACGGCAATAGGTGTGTCGGTTGTGACTCAGTCTTTAATGTTATGGATTTACATAATTAATATATATGTATATACACAATTAACCAATATAGTCTCAATACACTTGATAGCACAGGCAGTTATTAAAAGTAAATTGTGTTACTACAAAATATACATTGTATGGCCTAATTTTATATTTTTTCCCGTATTTGGAATGTACTTTTTCTTGTATATAGTACTCCATTTTATTGCTCAGTATCTGGAATATTAAACTACCTTATATGTTCTTCGTGATGCTTGTATTTATGATGCTTGTATGAGATGCGTCAAGACAGAAAACTACTTTAATAGAAGACATTTTTTTATAAATGTTCAAACACTATGAACAAACTGACTCTTATTTTCTTTGACATTTATCACAATTAATATGCATGTCTCATTCGTCCTTGGTCATAGTCTATCTTTGCCTGGCCTCGTGATATCATCGGTTTCCGTGTGTGTGTGTGTGTGTGTGTGTAAACAACCTCCATGCAGAGAGAGAGGACACAGTCTTTGTTTAATGGAACACATTCATGTTTTTATTGAGTAAAAGACTGAATACAGCTGGTGTTACGGTTTCTCCCTGTATGTACATCCAAAACAGTTTCGCAGATCTTTTTCAACGCACCTGCATGCTCCAGGCCGTCGCTATAGCAACCCACCTTAGTTACGCAGTCTCCTCTGCTCACCTGTGAGATGCCCAGCTGGGCCTTAATCAAACCCCTCAGATATGATAAGGCATATTAGTTCATCAGTAGTTTAGCCATGTGCCTACAATGTAAAAAAAAAAAATGACTAGAATACCATCTGGAACAGATACATTACTAAGATTCATTGTATTGGGACAAAATGTTTGCAAATGTTTCTGCAATAAATACGGAGTATATATATGTATATTTTATATAGAACACAATGTCAAATATACAGGTATATAAGTAAAGTGTGAAACCTACAGTGTGCACATACTGTATCTGGAGTAAGAAAGCGTAAAGTAGAGAGAAAACAGTTGTTGTGCACCGTGTGTGTGTGTGTGTGGGCGTAAGGCTGCTGAACTTAAAGGGGTTGTGCGTGGATTACATATCATGTGTTCTTCTTCTTCTTCTCCTCCTCGTCTTTTCTCATATACAAACCATACACCAGAGAATATGTACAACTTCCTTGTCCTGCATGTCTGTATCCAGGAGTTTAAAGCTTCCAGTATCAAAACACATCATATGTCGTACGTCTTATCTCAATATATAATATATCGTATAATATTCAGTTTGTATATATTTTTTTCCCCAAGAGTATAAAACACAGCTGAAGGTGGCAATAGAGGATAGGTAGCGTTTATGACGTCAGGATCCTCGAGGGAGCTCACGCGGCGGTTACATGGAGTCAAAGTCATGGTCGTTGGGCTCGATGACCTCAGGGGTCATGACCCTGCCCATGAAGAGGATGGACCCTGAGGAAGAGGAGGGAACGGGGAGAAAGTCAGGCTACGGCGCGCACACACACACACACACACACACACACACACACACACACACACACCGAACATCAGAGGCACATTTACATGCACGGAGACGCACGTACCCGTCCTTCGGTTTCTGATGACAAAGAAGAACGGGTGATCGGCCATGACCTGTGGATACAGCACCAGAGTCCTGGTCAGAGCGATCATACCTGAGAGAGAGAGAGAGAGAGAGAGAGAGAGAGAGAGAGAGAGAGAGAGAGAGAGAGAGAGAGAGGGGGAAACAAACGACACAGTTAATTTTTGACAGATGGGGGCAGTGTTTAGTGATCCTGATGTTGCCGAAGAGAAACATTCCTACTAAGCAAATTAATAAGATGATGAAGTCTACCTGACCCGACGGCTCCTTCTGCCCCCTCCTCTGTCACATCCAGGTACGCCTTCTGCACGGCCTTCCCAATGTACAGGTCCTTACCATCTGTTACATACACACAGATTATCACTTTAGAATACGATCAGGCAGTGTGAGATGGAGAAATGGTCGGTGCATCAGCAAACTTTTAAAGCTGTGGGTGCAGAATAGCACACCTACATATTAGTCAAAACACCACATGTATACATACACACACACACACCAGAGCATCAAATCGTTCAAAATGTTCTTGATTAAGAACATTTTAAATACGCTCTCTTATCTACCTACCTTCCAGATATAAATCATGTCCTCTGAGTACATGTTGAACTAGTACAAGATGTTCCAGGAAGTCCAGGATAGCGTGCAGATTGTATTACACAAAATAATTCTAGCATTCTTACCTGACCAGTAAGAACAAGAGGTATATTGAGTCCAGTTGTTCTCTATAAGGCTAGAGCGTGTGCAGCTTACCTTTATTTTAATTAATATTGTTACGTCAGATAAAATATGTCTCCCTGCCTCTGCAGCATGTATACGTCTGTCTCTCTCTCTCTTGATCTATTTTTAACAGGATGATGTGACAGCTCTGACCTGCCCACTCGGTGCCAGTTACCTTGGTTACCTGAGAAAGTACCTGAGGCAACTTCACTGCAGCCGAGAAGCAGAAATTGAATCAACTTCTCATGCTGAACCCTTCGAGGAGTTTATTTCTCCTTCCATTTGTTTCTCTACGTGTTTTATATAATAATCTAGGGGTACGTGTCACATATTTCGTTGTGGCGGTACTGATTCTCCAGATCCAAAATCCAAATCTCTTGTGTTTTTACAATAAACGCCTCTTCAATAATAATAAAAAATGCCTCTTCAATACTAAGGAACTGTGTATAAAGAAGGTTGAAATGAAAGTAAAGCAAAGGAAAGCCTGAAGGCGTTATCACAAACACGATGATCCGCCCTGATGAGAGTAACCCAGTGAGAATGTGTTTTTGAAGAATCACTCCAGCTGAGTTTCAAATGTTTAAAGTCATCCTTCATCTGAAAAGTTTGCAAACGGAGGGAGGGTCAGAATGCCCTTGAGAGCTCAGCCCTCCACCTCTCTTCAGAAAGAGCGTTGTCATATCCTGATTGGTTAAGAGAGGAAACGCACCAAACTGATCTTAATTCAGAATTAGGAGCCAGTCCCCACACCAGGTGTTCTCAATAACCCTTTAATTAACTCAGGGGGATAATCACATTCAGCTCAAATTAAGTGAGAAAAAAAAAGGGAAATAACAAGTATCAAAGAAAGGAGGACTGCAGCGGAGCGTTACCTGTCATGGCCGAGAGATCAGCATCGTTGGTGAAGATGCTCTTTATTCCCAGCTCCTGCAGAGTGCTCCTCAGGTCCACCTTCTGCTCCACTTTGAACCTAAACAGAGGTTTGAAGAATCAGATTAATTTAAGAAAGTCAGATACAGATTAAGTAGGTAGATATAAAGCCATTGTGTGCATTTTCTTGTATTTTGCCACAGTTAAATATTAAAAAGTTGTCATCACATTGCATGCGTGACTATCTATCACTGTTTTAAAGGAAAAAGTGACAGGAAGACATGGTCCATTACTGGTGGTTATTCAATATAACTTCTACATATGTACTGGAACTAGCCAAATACATGTTGTCTTCCTCACATATTTGCAGTGCAGGTGCGTGTGAGTTTAATAGCTCCAAAACAGTAACTCCATCTTAAATGTTTGTACCCTTGAACGAAAAAAATCAGTTTAAAAAACTTTTGTCAACATTAATAAAGCAATCATAGAGTTCCAATGATGGAGGATGCAATTTAATAGGAAAAAAAATAATATTGCGACCGTTATTATGGCTCCTTCCTTTGACTAAATTGAAAACAGCAATTACTGCAGGGACATTCTCTATGAGAAATGTAATGCATCAACCACAACAACAAGATGTCATTGTGTATAGGTAATTGATGCACAGCAGCGAGTGTTTGAGTGCGTCATCTCGCACCTGGGGAGGTAGACTTCCACCTTCTGCCGTTTGACATTGTTAGCCCACTCCTCCAGCAGTGTTGCTTTGATGATGGGCTCCAGGGAAGCCAGTGGCACCTCCTGCCGAGGCAGAACGATCATCATGGACATGTCCTCCCCCTCGTACGGCATCTCCAACACCTGGTACACGCCGCCGGCTTCCTGGGAGCCGTCACTGAACTCGCCTGGTGGGGAGGAAACACAGTTGAAATGACGCCACGGACCAAAGTGTTTGTACCTCGTGCACTGGGCTCGCTGAGGAGGAGCATACAGCACATTGATCCACTGTATTGATCACATCGCGTGTGGTCATTTCCCTGATGCACTAATTAAAAACCACTGACGCTTCAATTAAAAGGCTTAACTTACACTTGGTGTGAAAATGTATTGTACACTTACTCTGTGTAGAAAGCAGGAAAAGAATCTTGTGTTTTTTTTTGTTGTGCAACGCACATTTTACACAAACATGCCGATATCTTCATGCAATATGCTACTGAGGCTGAGAAAGATCATTACATCTTTAGTCTTGAGGCGGATAATTAGGAGACTTGTCCCTCGCATCTAATGAAACAAAACCCATCAAAAAGAATCTCATCAAGATAAGCCAACAAACTGTTTCTTCATCAAGATGAGATAATCCTTTTACATTCAAAACAAGTCCAGTTAGATCTTAACTCTGAATATAAGCTTATCTCACTAATTTATGTATTTACAGTGCGAGATGGAGATTATAGAGCAATTAACACTGCCAGACTTCATATCAATTTTGGCGCATTCTTTTTCTTTTGAAAGTGCTTTAAAAAGAGAAAATGACAACACAAAGACTTAGCCTCTTTCATCATCCAATATGTAGCGTTCTGTGAAGCGGCTGCTGATGCAGAGAGAGGCATCGTTGCAGCAGAGCTTCCCAAAACATTTGACTTAACCAACATGATAGTGCTTCAAAATGAGAATGCAAAATCCGACTTCTCCCCGAGGACCTGTCCTTGTTCTGCAACACACACACACACCTCCTTGATCCTGGGTGTGTGAGTATGACTGTGTGTGCACCCTATGAACGTAGCTGTATGCAAGTGCAATCTCTCTCACACACATACAGACTGCACCAAAATAACTCAAACGCGCCAACTTTAGTAGCAGTGCAGTAAGAAGCTGATGTAACCGTCGTTGGCAGTACGTCAAACAAAAAAATTGTCTAGATGCAGAGAAGACAGACTGGAATCGTTCAGATGTAACAACATTATAGCCAACCTGCAGGACGCCAGTACACAGTCTTACACCTCACAGTGCTGGCACAACTAAAATACACAAAAGTCTGCCAAGTTTAAAAGTGCTCCCAACTCAAAGCAGCCAGATTATGCCTTTGATTACAGATCCTTGAAAGTGTTTGAGATGTAGCAAACGATTTTTAACCCGTTTTAAATAATTTATTTAGCCAAAATTGCAAATATTCCAGCATAAAAAATGTGAGGATGTTCTGCTTTTTATAATAGAGAAAACAATTATTTAGTTAGTTGCAGCCCTATGTAAAATAATACACTATGTTATTGTTTCAGTCCTTTGACCGATTGAAAGAAGGTTTTTCTTTCATTGGGTTTGTAGAAAACTGAATGATCAAATATTAAAATAAGCAAAAGATTTTTTCAGAAAGATTAGGAAAGTCACAGTGACTTGACTCGTCTAAAATTACTCAAAATGATTAAAGATCGGCACAACATTGGCTAACATTGAATCAGAAGCAGGTGTGTGTGAAGGGGCAGAATACAAAATGAAACAGAGTTGTTTGAGTAGATTTAGCAAATCCTAATGTATCACTACATACGTTGCCACAGACTGTCACAGACCGCTAATACTGTGTGACATTAACAAAATAGCTTTCAAAATGTTCGACTAAATCAAACAGATCTACCAGGAGGAGTTTGTGCCAGTGAAGATTTCAACTGCAGAGCTCACTGCGCAAAAAAGAGGAGTCTTTCCTGGGAATAACGCTCAAAATATGAATATTTCAGATCTAAGATTAACATTTTAAATAACCTCAGGAAGTATGAGTTGAAATTCAAGGGCTTCAGAAAAAGCACCGCAAGTGCAATTCTAAACACACACACACACACACACACACACACACACACACACACACACACACACACACACACAGCTCATCCCTACCATAGGAGAAGTCTCCCAGTTGGTACATCATGAGCGTCTGCACTTCAGAGCCATCATCTCTGCTGAAGGAGAAGGTTCTGGTGTTCTCTGGCCGGAATTGGTTTCTCCAAGAGCCTCTGAAGTAGACGGCGTTCACCAGGGTCAGGCGGGTCACGCTGCTGAAGTCTTCGGCTGACAGCAGCTCGCGGATCTTACCTGGGAGGAAGGGTGATTTGCACAGATTTGTACATTTGTTCTGGTCTATATTAGTTTTTTTTTCTGCCTAAAGACGGGGTCCGCTGTGATGCAGCTAATGAAGTCACACACACAAGGATAAAGATAGAGATCTGTGCAACTGACGGTTGGAAATGTGTTTTCTACATTTGTATTCAATGATGTGATCAAACAGGCCATGGTGTAACTCCATGTCGCTTTACAGCAATGCAGGGATTGTCAAGGTTATTATGCATCTGTTTTATCGCCTTCCTTTCCTTCTCATCTTTCATCTGTATCGCTCCCTTTTCTTCCTCCCTCCCCAACTCACTCTCAGTATGGTTTTCCACCCAGTTGTTGATCTGCTCGGCCACGGCCGCCGATTCGCTGAAGTCCACCGTGTCCACATCGGCCCGGAAGTACTTCCGCATCAGATGCAGAAACTCAGGGTTAAAGGTGGCGCCTTCCTGCAGGAAAAGGCTGTTGGCAAATCTGATTACGTAGTGAGTGTCATCTTCGGACAGCGCCGCTGTCAGGTTCTGGAGCAAAGAGAACTCCATGCCTGGAGAACAGAGGGAGGCACACATTCAGAATGTAGCTGTATATAAAGAGTAGAGCGCTGTGGGAAAGAGTGTTTTTGTTCAATACTGAGACAGCAATAGAAACTAAAATCTTATCTTATGCATTGGAAATACAAATAAATGAGAAACGAAGCACAAGCTCAATTTCATATTAAAACATCTAAACTTGCAGTACTTCTTTCAAAGTGGGAATTGAATTGAGTGGACTGCATTTACAATTGTATTCAGGTGTCGTCTTACTGGCGTATTTATTCACATTTCACAGAGCACCTTTTTCGTGTCATTCACCTCTGTATCTGTTTTCAAGGGCGAAGGGAACTCATTGTCATTTAAACAATGTAAAACATGTTCAATATGTAGCAAAGCTTGCAAATTAGTAATAGGCAAAATAGAGCAAAAATAAAATCCCTACACCTTTAACGATGGAAATGAGACCTGGCTGTTGCTGCTTGGTCATATACATTGCTAACTGCTCTCTTTTTTCTTTTCTGAAAATGAAACTTGTCTGGGATGCAACAGTGTCTATTAATGTGTGGGCCATGCACATGTTTGTGTGCATGTTGAATTAGATAGATAGACACAATGAGTCAAGCGTCTAAAACACTTGATCCCATATTTACCAAAAAGCAACTTTTTCATAAGACCCCCCCCCTCCCCAACCCGAGTAAACAAGTGAGTAAACTAAACTCATGTGCCTTTAATCAAATATGCAACATCAAATATGATTTAGATCATATATCATTTAGATCAGATCCTGATTCTGGTGAACAAAACCTCACAGAACCCCAACAGAACCTTGACATATGAACGAGTGGTCTCACCTGGCAGCAGGTGGCTGAATCCCACAGCCTGCCGTATCTCCTCCAGTGAAGCCCCCCTGGCTCCCAGCTCCACCATCCCCAGCGCCATAGCCACGCTCAGCGGGGAGAAAATGATGTTCTCCTGGTCCCCCGCCGCCTGCAGCCGGTGGTACAGTCTGACCGAGAACTCTGCTGTAGTGTCCTCCGGAATGTCCGCCGCCCGGCAACCATAGCGCGGCAACAGGATGGAGAGGAGGAGGAGCGGTGAGAAAACTTCCAGTATCAACATCGCAGCGCGGGACCTGGGATAGCTGAGTCAAGAGGGATGTATGGAGCGGAAGGAGTTGGATGAAAAGAAACCGATGAGAAATTGAATGTGATGATGGAGAGAAAAAAAAGACTCAAAATGAGTGATTGGGGAGAAGGATTAGCAGCCAGAAAGGTGATAGAAGGACGGGAAACAGAGGAGGATGGAGGGAAGACCAGATGAAAGAGAGAAAATGATTTGAGCAGGGACGGAGCCAGACGTGGGGAGAGGAGGATTGCAGAGAGAATAGAGAGGGGAAGGTAGAGAGAAGAGGATTGCAGAAAGGAGGGGGAGGGAGAGAGAGAGAGAAAGAGACACGTAGAGAAGATTATTGTGTGAGGGAGAAAATGAGATGAAGGACAAGAGGATTTTAGAAGGGAGGGAGAGATGAAAGTAGAGAGCAGGGATGTGGGGTAAAAAAAAAAGAGGGAGAGAGAGACAAGAAACATCTGTCAGTCAAACATTCTGCCAATTTACATAGTGAGCTCTAAAGAGGAATGCATTCATGAAAAAAAAACAAAAAAAACATGCCTGCACAGTTTATCTGTTCGCGCAGGTGAACTTACAAGTACAGAGAGGACTCTATTTGTCATAAAGGCGGTGCTAAATACTGGGAAACTGCTATGATAGTGCTGAAAAAAGGAAAGAGTTGGGTTAAAACGGGAGAGATTAGATAGAAAAAGAAAACCGTTACGGATTAAAAATGAATTTAGATGAAAGGGCAGTGGTTCAGGGAAGAGATAGAGCAAAGGACGGAGGAAAGGACAGAAAAATAATGGAAAAAAACAGAAGCAGTTGTGCACAGAAATAACAGACAGGAGAGAGAGAGAGAGGCTGTGAGTTTATCAACAACAAGAATGTGCAGTAACTACAAGTGTGTCAGCATCGCTGCTCAGACTACATCTGCTAAATGAGAGCATACATATTTTATGGCCATTCTTATCATCGGGAGTTAAATAAGCTTCTTTCCTTCAAAAACTGCTCCCGCTCTTTGAATGTGAATGGACGAGTTCCCGTCTACACAGAATGACTGATGAGGAGGCGGCCTTTACCGCCCTTCCTCCATCCTCCCATCCTCCATCCTCCCCCTCGTCTTCCCATGCGGTCGCACCCCTCGCCTTCTTCTTCCTGTCCCTTTCATCCGTATGTTATCTACCGTCACCAACTTCCTCCCACCATCTCGTTGCTCTACTTTCCTACCTTTTCGGTCTCTTTAACACTCCCCGTGCTTTACACACGTAACATGACAAGGGATGCACACACACACACACACACACACACACACACACACACACACACACACACACACACACACACACACACACACACACACACACACACACACACACACACACACACACACACACACACACACACACACACACACACACACCATCTCTATGGTGCTGCTGTTGCCAGGCAACATTGTTTGCTGCTGCCCAAATGAAGAAAAAGTCAGTCAATAATATGTATAGCAGAGAGAGAGAGAGAGAGAGAGAGAGAGAGAGAGAGAGAGAGAGAGAGAGAGAGCGCTCTAAGTGTGAAATAACACATTTGTTGTGTTGTTTGTCTCTGCTGTGCTGTTGTCATTATACAGTTTGTATAAAGGATTCAATTGGGCCAGAATCTGCTGGCTGCTGCTGTATGTGCATGAGGGCAGGTGACTGTGGTCACAATGTACCAACAACAGTGTCAACAACAACAAAGGGCCGCAGCCAGAGAATTAGTGACCCGTCCTGTTGTGTGCACCGTCCTTTCCATCTCTGTGCTTATGGCATGTGACAAACAGCGCTCACCTCCGAAACGAAGCTACAAACGATTTTGTACTCATTGTCAACTAATTCCAGGAACAAAACCAAACCAAACAATTAATTGATCCTATTATTTTGTGTCCAAAGCTTATTTGGTAAACATAAACCAGCCTCCTGTTGTACTCACGACTATACGACTCCAGCAGCCAATCTGTGCACTTATTGTTTTACCGGTTTGAGTAATTGTAACGGAGTAGATGAGAACTCACCCCTTGTCCCCATATTTATTTATTTATTCAGTGTGGCATTTCATTTCTTTATCATATCTTTTGTTTCTTACCATACCCAACATGTGCTTCACAGTCTAAAAGAGGCACCCAGCCAATTCCTCTATTTTATGGTGTCAGCTGTGGCATCATGGGATTAGTCAAAGTAAGGAGGGGTAGGTTGATTATGTAAAAGTATGTATTTAGGTTGATTCGGATTTGTTATGCATGTTTGAAAGGTATACCATATGTTAGGAGAATTTAAAAGTGTTTCTTTGAAGGTTGAAAGTGAAGGTTTAAAGTATAGCTTTTGTAACTTAGCATGTGTAAAGAAGTACATGGCTTCACCTGCACTCATGGTGCAAACCAGATCTTGCTGATTGAAGGCTGTATTTAAACAGATGCCTTTGGATGTTACCGAAAGGAAGACCTTTACAGTGTAGCTGTGTGCACGTGAGGTTATGTTAAGTCAATCTAAGTTACATTAACACTGAGTAGCGATTTATTCAGTTCAGTTAGCTGATTTTGTTTCTTTTAATTGTTTATATATGTTTGTATACCCGTGTAGCATAGCTACTAATGGCAATTGCCTTCGGGTTTCTGGACTAAGTATCGTGTGTCTGCCTCCTACCACTTTCTAAGCCACTCAGGTCGGGCTTCACCACAGTAATGTTTGCTAAAACTACAGTTTTAAACTATTTAAATACAGATTCATGAGCCATCTTCAAAAGAACCAGAGGGGCTTTGGTTTTGTCAGCGTTGGTTCTGGGTTTCTGTGATTAGTTAGCAATAACACAACTACAGACGTCCTGAAAGCAACATCTACTGGCTTCGTTTTAAAAGGACCTGCATGTAGGTCGTACGGTTTGAGGTTCCATCCCTCATTCTCTTGCAAAACACACACATCGACACACGTCACTTCCACTTCATGTCCTCCTGAACTGACAGTCAACATTTCATCTTGTTTGCTCTCCGTCTATCAGTATTCTGACAAACTGCTTTTGACAAGAATGGCATCGACCAAACTGCCAGCTGGATTTGCATCCCCTCGAGTCAGCAAATGGAAATCCATTTCGGTTTACAGAGGGGTTTTTTTCTGCACGTGGAATGGAGTCACATGATACTTATGGAGTTTTGCGCCATTCTGTATACATATAATATGGTGGCCCCTGACATATTAAAACAAGATGAAGCTGGTTATCTTGTTGTCGAAACACTTCTAAAAATAGTCCAACAAATCCACTATTTAAACTGGTTTGAGTAATGTTTGCTGAAAATCACAATGTCCAGCTGGTTTAGGAAATGGTTACACATCAAAACAACAACAGCAGCAATACATTTGCGAGCTGTTAAAATGTTACAGCTTCAGTCGGTTGAAATGGGCTTGGCCCAGAGAGCTAGAGACAGCGTGGGCTGAGAGGTGGACTGATGCATTATTGATTTTGGCTCTTTTTAATGGGATTTGTTGACAGAAACAAAAATATATAGAGAGTAATACCTGCCTAATTGTCCAAAGTGTCCATTCATTGTGCAAAAAAAAAGAAGAGAATTAGAGTCGGACAAATTGGATTAAGTCCAAAGATAGAAATACTGTATGATATTTAATTTGATCATATATTAAGATACGAGTCACTCCACAGCAGCATGCAGATGCTGTGGTTAACGTCTTGGGAATATCCTTGATCCATTAACGCTGCATAAAAATAAAATGACACCTAGAGGCACAAACCTAGTGTTTGACAAGCAGTTGATCGACTGTTAGGGACTCACGTGTGTTCACCTGCTCTCACATGTCGTGCGTCACTGAAGACATGAGCGAGAGAGAGCGAGAGCGATCCAGAGAGCGAGCGAGAAAGGCTGAGGGAAAGGAGGGGGAGGCTGGCACAGATGTAAATGGAGGTAATGTTCCTGACCTTCCGAGCTGTGGGAGCTGAACTTTTCTCAGACAGACAGCCCTGCTTTCTGTAAGGAAAGACCCAGCCATGCAGGTAAGCCAGGGAAAGTAGTGCGTAGCGTCATTGTGTGTGAAACTGTGTGTGTGTGAAACTGTGTGTGTGTGTGTGTGTGGATAATAACACTATGGGCGGCTGGCTATTACTTGTAACGGTGACACCATTCTGACCTTTTGAGTTGTGGCACGTCGTCTGCAAGAGGATCCCACACTTTGGCAGTTTGGCCATTGAGGACTATGAGCCCTATACTTTGGCTCCAATCTGCTCAGGTGGGGTTCCCAGCATGCTTCCCACGTAAGCGGGGAAACCCAGCACCCAGTTATAAAGCGCTCTCTCGTGACTAAAAGAACCGAATACGTCAGAAAATCTTCCATGGTTTAAGTTTCAAGAGTTTAATCCGGAAATTGATTCATTCCGTGCAATTAAACTCACTGGCCTTTAAAAGCAGCCTCTAATCTCTCTGTGTAATCCTAATTCTCAGACAGAATAGATCGGCAGTTGACATTTCCACAATTAAAATGTGACGTCAGCACAAACCCACAGTGTGTACGTTAATCCTTACTGCCATTTAAACCCAACACCTTGAGACGGCATGCTTCGAAGGCCAGGGGAATTTATTAAACATGGACATCCTCATTCACGGTTCAAATCCACACACACACACACACACACACACACACACACACACACACACACACACACACACACACACACACACACACACACACACACACACACACACACACACACACACACACACACACACACACACACACACACACACACACACAAATTCCAAGCCAAGGTTACCAAAGCAACTGCAAGTGATGGACATTTTTCGTTTTGCCAAGCTGACAGAGAGACTTTCTACCCTTTAAAGATATCTTCCCTCTTCCATATTGGCAGATAAACTATCTTTCCCTTTTCACACTCAGCATTTCCTGTCTAACCTCGCTCTTTGCAAGAACTCTTCACACCAGCTCCAGTTCTGTCACTCAGTTGCACTCTCTGACATCTGTCTGGCACACACAGACACACACAAACACATACACACACACTGTACTTTGTAATTTTTCAAAATCGAGGCAAGCG